>NC_085138.1:231426888-231726888 GCF_035046485.1 Aedes albopictus | reverse complement strand
ATAAGGCTGATCATCATCTATGAATAGGAGATTTGTACCATGTGTAAGAAGCGTTACAAACACTAGGAGCGTTCAAGCGACGCACGATGAAGAGGATCTCTGGCGATGATGTGCTGAAGAACGCTGCAATCTACGACAAAGTCCAGATTCTTGAATTTTTTTGTGACTGAAATGATACGAAGGGCAGGATAGGTTACGATAATTCCGGACAAAAATATTGGCTATGAATCCAATTGGTTTAAGATTGTGCGGAGCGTAGCCGGTTGTTTTGATCACGCAGCAGAAGAAGCGTCTTCCTTATTTTTCGTTACTGCCTTAAGCTTGAAACATTGAAGCACCATGCGCCTCCATTACTACCATTTTTTGCTCCGTGCCCACCGTTCGTTGTTGGACCGAGCACGAACACATCTGGTTAATGGTGTGATTGATTGAAATAAAATGTTTTAGTGCCAATTCATCAACACTCGCGCAAAGGTGTATTGCATGTTGTTTGGGCTTTCAACATTATGGAACCTGTGCTACAGAACCGCTGTTCTGCCGTTGTTGCATGCCGTTCCATGATGCATGACTGTTAAATTTAGTTGGAAGCAAATTGTACATCATTTCGATGACGGGTAGGTAATTAATCTGTATTTGGTGGGAATGTTGCTACATGGCACCTTCTTGGCTAGAATATATACGGTATAGTTTTTGTTCTATTACTGGCATCATGAAACGTATTGAAGTAGTTTCAAATATCACGAGCGAGTATTCAGGACGAATCCTGTGAAGCATTCAACTCCAGTGTGAACAAATCCTCAAATGGAAATGACGTATTTCTTAAAATTTTTGTGCATCACACATGAAAAGTTGCGAACGTTGAAGTTCTATAAACGCCGCTCATTATTCTGCACATCCAGTCACACGCCACCAGGTTATTGACTTTTGCGATTAGTCTTTTCACTGAGAGGGTTCATCAAACAGTCTAAGTCCTACACCCAACCCAGGAATGCCGGATTTTTGTTTGCAATCCTGATTAAAAACTTTATGCAAATAATGCGGAATGTGGTAAATGCATCCTCCTATCTATCATAGGGGTCATATATCATATAATAATATTTATGGATTGTTCAACGTTGTTTAAACTACAAAAGAAAATGCCTTTTACATTTTTGCTTGAACAAAAACATTCGACCGATGAAAATCTACAATATTTATATGAAAATTGCATGATTACAAGGCATCCTCTATTTGGGTGTAGTCAAACAAAATAAATACGTTCTGCTTACGGGGATAAGTTTTCTTTTTTATTGATCCTGCTGAGAATCTTTGCTAATGCCGTCGGCTGTTTCGAACCAAAGCTGTGGGTAAACCGTCAACTAATAGCAGCGACGTTCTGTCGGAAACCGCCTATGGATAAGGGAAAGTCTAACTAACAATGGTAGCTGAATAACAGCTCATTCAGCTATTTTTTTGTTGAATTAAACTGAAGAGCGGTTTATTCATCTGTAAGCTATGATTAAAGATAGAACTTGGCAACCGACAATAAACAAGACACTTTCGCCCTGACTGTACTGGTGAACGGTTGTCAATAAACTCACAGTGTAAGTGTATTACAGTATCCGAATTCGCCCCCCTAATTCCGATCCCTTGGAAATCCCTCGGAACTCCCGTGCCCCTGATCCCTACAATCTGGCGACGAGGTGAAAGCGGAAGGTAATTTTATCATATTTTATGATCATTTTAGCATTGAATGAATTCAAAATTTCGTTGGTGAAAAATGGAGTTTCTACCACTTTCGGTAGCGTTTTGATCTCGGATCTAAAATGGAGTTTCTATCATTTGATAGCGATTGGAGTGATCCACCGCTTGGAGGTACTACCATTTATGGTAGCGATAGGATCTTGGATCCATAAAAGGAGTTTCTTCCATTTTGGTAGCGGCGGGATCTTGGATCCAGAAAATGGAGATTCTACTGAGTCAGTAGCGTTCGGATTTTCAATCCATCAAATGGAGTTTTGATTTCAATGGTGGCTAGTGGAATCCACTGAGACGAATTCGGAAATGCAGGCAGAAAATGTGGAAGCGGAAAAAACATACTACGCGGTTTACTCTGGAAAAAAAGCGAATATGATTGCGTGTTGCATCGGTGGTGTGAGTCGGGATATGCTGGTGGAATCGGGAGCAGATTGTAATTTGGTTACACCGGAAGCATGGAACAAGTTCAAGGAAGCTGGCATTAAGGTATACTCGTCAACGAAAGGATGTGATCGAAAGCTCAAGGCATACGGAAGTGAGAATTTGCTTAATGTGTCCGGATCATTTGTTGCTGATATTCGTGTAGGCCAAAAATGCGTAAAGGCTGAATTTTTCGTTGTGACTGGTGGCCAACAATGCTTGTTGGGTGACGAAACTTCGAAGCTGTTGGGAATACTCAAGGTTGGATTGGATGTCAATAAGGTAACGGAGGAAGTCAAGCCATTTTCCAAAATCTCTGGTGTGCAAATGAAAATTCACACGGATCCTGCAATCAAACCTGTTTTCCAACCTCTGAGAAGAGTTCCAATTCCGTTAGAATCTGCTGTCAAGTCTAAGCTGGAACAACTACTTGCAAGAGATATAATTGAAGTCAAGACTGGACCAACGAGTTGGGTATCGCCGCTGGTGGTTGTCGGAAAAGCAAATGGTGATGTAAGACTGTGTTTGGATTTACGTCGAGTTAATGAAGCGAGGGAACGCCATCCAATGCCGGTAGTAGACGAATATTTGGCTTGTTTGGGAAAAGATATGATTCGAAGCAAGTTAGACATCCGTGAAGCATTCTTGCAAGTAGAGTTGGAACCGGAGTCGAGAGATGT
This sequence comes from Aedes albopictus, assembly GCF_035046485.1. Lineage (NCBI taxonomy): Eukaryota > Metazoa > Arthropoda > Insecta > Diptera > Culicidae > Aedes > Aedes albopictus. The sequence goes on along the minus strand of NC_085138.1, from coordinate 231,724,051 downwards.
GACCACCTTCATAACAAGTCTCGGACTGTTCAGATTCAAGCGATTACCGTTTGGTTTAGTGACTGCTCCGGAAGCGTTTCAGCGGATAATGGACGAGATTCTCACTGGCTGCGAGGGAACGCATTGGTATCTAGATGACGTCATTATCGAAGGGTCTACCGAGGAAGAGCATGATCGTCGTGTAGAAAAGGTAGTTTAATTTATTGATCTAACTAGCAGTTCTGGATCCAAAACCATTCGATAGCAGTGAGGAATTGCTGATCCGAGAAATTGTAACATCTGCAGCCAACTCGATTGCGTTAAGCTGGGATGAAATCAAACAGGCGTCGATGGAAGAAATAAATTAATACTATGATGTTTAAATATAAGGAATATTAGAGGTAACAATATTTCAATAAAAACAAGGGGAGATTGTAGAGACTAACATTAGAGTAAGCTATGATTAAAGATAGAACTTGGCAACCGACAATAAACAAGACACTTTTGCCCTGACTGTACTGGTGAACGGTTGTCAATAAACTCACAGTGTAAGTGTATTACAGTATCCGAATTCGCCCCCCTAATTCCGATCCCTTGGAAATCCCTCGGAACTCCCGTGCCCCTGATCCCTACAAATAGCTAAAATGTTTGTTGGGCGCGGTATCAGTTATCAGAAGGTAAAAGTAAAGGAAAGTAAATAAGGATTAGGATGGGGACAGGGACAGGTAGGGAGATAGAAAAAATACTGTGAAGGAGGGTATACCCTCCTTCTATATAGTATACTAACGCGTAAGCGTACCACAATAATGGCTTCAAACAGCATAAAGCGTAAAGAGAGCAGGGATGGGAACACTCACTTGTAAAGAGTTACACTCACTTGCTGTTTTCTCAGCTCAGAAGCGTGTAATCAAGAAACGATGTATGGACGACTATTGCTTTTTGGTTTTGTCTAAAAGTATGCTGTGAGGGAGCTGCGAAGGTAATGTAAATGCTGCTGAAGTGTAATGTAAATTACACTCACCTCGTGAAGAGTCGCTTTCGGTTCCGGGTCATTTGGCCGAACGCCATTTGGCCGAATGCCGTTTGGCCGAACGCCATTTGGCCGAAAGGGTCATTTGGCCGAACGCCATTTGGCCGAATGCCATTTGGCCGAAAAAGGATGATGAACTTAAGTGATCTTGCCACTGTTGCCTATATCAGTATAGCTCGAAAGAACAGCCTTTGATTCAAAGAAGGAAAAATCTCTGACAAAAATAGTCCCAGTTTCAACGCCAACTAATCCCTTGATGGTAAAACTTGAAAGAATAGCCTATGATTAAAAGAAGGAAATATTTCTGATGATCATATTGGCAGCTAGAATGTTATCCAGAGTTTGCCCACGCCTCCAAAACCTTTTGATAATAATTCGGCCAAACGGCATTCGGCCAAACGACCCTTTCGGCCAAATGGCATTCGGCCAAATGGCGTTCGGCCAAACGACATTCGGCCAAACGGCATTCGGCCAAATGGCCGGACACCGTCGCTTTCACAGCTCTGTCACGACTTTGGTATGCGTGTGTGACCCCTACTCTATTTGGCACACTTTTAGACAGAACCAAAAAGTCGTCCATACATCGTTTCTTGATTGCACGCTTCTGAGCTGAGAAAATAGCAAGTGAGTGTAACTCTTTGCAAGTGAGTGTTCCCATCCCTGAAAGAGAGCCTATAGCTCTTCACCACAGCGGGTCAAGAATAACAGAGCGTCCTGAAGGTTCAGGTTTCTGAAGTCAGTTTCACTTAATAAGTGTTTACCGAGTACTCGGAAACGCAGTTGCGCAAAAACTGGACAGTTACATATCAAATGATACGAAGTTCCATAATCGGATTCACAGTTATCACATGCAAATGAATTAGCTTGCTGAATATTCGCCATGTGATAGCTGAGTTGGCAGTGGCCAGTCAATGCTTTGATCAGCAGGCTCCAATTCTGCTTTGACAGATTTGCTAGATACTTCGCCACCCCTAGTGATGGCTTAGTACAATTTTGTTTGACGACATGACTCCAAACTACTCCAGTATTGTTTGTGATAAGTGGCAGCTCAGGTGTCATTCTGAAGCTTTACCGAACACTTGGATACCGAAATAGCTGGCTCAGGGCCAATGAAGTCATGTGATGCACGCTATGTCCGAAGGGAAGTATTATGAAAAGTGAATGTACCTCAACATTTATTCGCTAGAACTATATTTTTGGACATCTACAATCAGAAAATGTATGGTTCAAAATAATCCATCTTGGCTTTTCTTCCCATACATTTTTATATGGGACAAAATTGACCTTAAAATGACTTTTTTTCGATATTTGTATGGGAAAATAGGAAAAAAATCAAAAATATGAAAAAACCCAAGGTGAATTTTTTTAAACCGCACAGATTCTGAAACTAGAGGTCCAAAGCTACAGTCCTAGGAAATAACATTTGAGGTACATTTGATTTTCATAATAGGGGTATTAGGGGCATAATGGACACCCTAAGCAAATGAGTATGTTAGGCCTGTATAACAGACAAAAACTTAACATAATATCAGTTGGCTTACAACTTTAACTTGTTTCCTACGTATTTCAATCATTTACAGCAGGAAGAATGTCTTTATTCTAAAGAAATAATGAATTGAAAACCGTGTGTTTTTTGGGGCTGGCAGCAAAGGTACGGGGCGAAATGGACACCCATCGGGGCATAATGGACACCCCTGCATATTTTATGCTGTATCTTTGAGAATATCGACCAGTTAAGTAATTTGCCAAAGGAGATCAATACCACAGATATAATACTCCATCTTAGACGAGTTTACATAACTTCAAAGTTAATTAAATAAATTTTGGGCTAAAATACTCAGATTGAATTTCTTCAAACTCTCTAAAACGCCTAGCAGTATGCAACGCGCGTACATCCATTCATAATTGCCAGTGTTCATTTTGCCCCGAATAGACTACAACACTAAAATTGCTATTTTCAGTGTGTTCTGATCAAAAATATAATACTTCATCCATTGCTAAATCTACGTATACATGTAGATAAGCTAACAATTCACTTGTTTGTATGGTGGACACACTCAATCACTCGTAATACCTTATTTACTGCTGCTTCGAAATTATAAGAAATCCACCATATGGAAAACATACTTCAATTTCAATGATATTTTGGATATTTTAAAGGAATATAAATGGTATTTTTGAAAAATAGAACAATGGCTTGTTCCTTTACACTTATGCATTGACTGTTTTACATAAAAGTCAACGGTTTCGGCAAAAACAGGGGTGTCCATTTCGCCCCGGGTGTCCATTATGCCCCTAATCCCCCTACTTCCCTTTGGACATAGCGTGTGATGCTCCAGTGCGAGTTAACTCATCAGCCAATTCATTTCCAGCGATAGAAGAATGGCCAGGCATCCATACAAGGTGAACAGCGTTTGCTGAATTTAGCTCCTCGATTTTAATTTGACAAGGGATAACTAGGGTCTTGTACCATTTGGGTAGGTGTACCTATTGTGGGTACTTGTCGCTATAACTATGGCAATTTCAAACTGGTTTGATTTTTTTGTATAGAGTTAGGCACGTACAGTATCTAACTCAAATCAATCGGTTTGAAATTGACCTAGTTATAACGACAAGTGCCCAAAATAGGTACACCTGCCCAAATGGTACAAGACTCTATCTTCGACCTAGAGTTGGCCGAAGCAAGTGCTTTAATAGCAACCTGGCTATCTGAACAGAAGTATATTACTTTGCCCATTACGTGCTGCTGAAGTGTCGATTGCACTCTGCACATAAGAGCAAAGATTTCGGCTTGAAAAACGATGCAGTGTCTACCAAGTGAGTAAGACTGATACAGCCTTAGCTTACGAGAATAAACAGCAGCACCTGCTCGACCTTCGAGAAGGGAGCCATCAGTGTAACATACGGTGCCGTCTGAAATGCTTCTTCTTCCATTCTTCCCGGGAAGGGAATTTCATGGAAAATGTCCTATATGGAATATCACAAGCAATTGTAAGATCACTTGGAGCAAGGACAATTTAGTCCCAATTCACCAAAAGTGGAAACAACGAGGTGTGATTGATGTGCGGTTCACAGGAGATTCCTCTAGTAGACCGAGTACCCGTAGCCGGTAAGTTCAAGAAAGTGCTTCTTGTTTGAGATGAATGTGTAGTGGGGCAACATCAAAGAGAACTTCGAGCGTAGCCGTGGGAGTTGAAGAGAACGCTCCAGACATCGCCATTAAGCACTTGCTCTGGAGATGGTGATAAGACTCCCCCTTGGGGGCATCCACAAACACTCAATTTCCTGATCGCCGCTTGACGCAATGTCGAGAAGAGATGTCGGTTTTTGAGCATTTGGTGAATCCAATTGGAAATCATTGAAGATATATGTACCATGACTCCGTGCGGCTTCCAATATGGCATCGAAAGGCACGTTGTCAAAGGCAGCTTCGATATTTAAGAAAACACCCAAGCAGGATTGCTTTTGAGCGAATGCCTTCTCGATATCGCAAACAACTTTGTGTAAAAGAGTCACAATGGACTTTCCAGATTAGTAAGCATGTTGATTCACATGAAGAGCCACATTAGCCAGATGAACATCACGGATGTGATGATCGACAGTGCATTCTAAGCATTTCAGAAGAAAAGAGGTCAAACTGATAGGTCTGAAACTCTTTGCTTCTTCATACGACGCACGATCCACTTTCGGAATAAACTGTACAGCAATATCCCGCCAGGATGTCGGAATATACCCTGTAGCAAAACTGCAAATAAGTAGTTTTTTAAAACTTGTTTGAAATAATCAAATCCCTTCTGAAGCAAAATAGGACAAATCCCATCTACCCCAGAAGATTTGAAAGAAGCTAAGCTTTTTAGTGCTCTTTCAATCGATTCTAAAGTTATGATACTCCGAGCCGAAACTAAAGAATCATAACTACAAGAAAAGACATCAGGTTCATCCGAAGATGTAATATCTACACATCCGGGGAAGTGTTTACTGAATAAAACATTCCAAATCTTCCTCATCAGAGGAAGTGAAATCACCGAGCAAACGAAGTTTGCTCACTTGAAAATTCTTAGATTTGCAAGGGTTTTGTTCAGCCGACTGGCTTCACTCAAACTGGAAACATTTGTACATATGTTTCTACAGTCGTATTCTTTCTACAGTGTTTCCTGAGCTTCGCCAGATCCGAGCTTCACCAAGGGGTTCCTCTTGTGCTCTTCATAGACCGCAGAGGGTAAGCTTCTTCAAAAGTTTTCATGATGAAGGTCGTCGTAGTATCAATGGCATCATCTAAATCACTTGGAGTGTCAATGGATGGTGAGTATCCATGAAATTTGGCTGCAACCAAATCTGTAAAGAGATCGAGGGTTCCTGAAACGCAAAGTTTTCGATGTAACATTCACACGCTGAAAAAAGATGTAGCGATGGTCAGCTTGGTCAGCTCGTGACTAATTCTGACTTGCTTGAAAACATCCGTAGGGGATGGTTCATCATGCGGTAAATAAATCGAACAATAAACGTATTTACTATTGAGGTTTCCAATAGATACACGTGAGTTTGCCATTTCCTTTTTACTGAAAGTAACAAACACCGGGTTTACAAGGTTTCCTAAATAGGAATTCCCCTTACGAAAGTAAGGTTCTTGGACTAACGCCACTTGGGCTGTGCCATTTTGCATAAGTTTGCAAAGATTGATCGTTGCTGTTCTTTTGTGCTGAAGGTTGATCTGAGCTATCCTAACCGTAGCCACTTGCCTGTGTAGCAGCCGGTTTAGAATAGCACTACGGACCACCTGTTCCGGGGGTAAAAGTCCACCAAACAGGTAACCCTAATCCAAAGTGTCAGGCGACCCGTGCTGAGGGATGAATGGTTGAGGGGGTTTAAAATATGCTCGATCTTTAACGGAGCCCGTAGCGTGAGTAGATCACCAAACCGAACCCTAGTCCTAACTGCTTCCAACTAGTGGAACAGCGTAACTTAGTAATCAAAGGAAAACACTTTGGTCCTGATTACATTTCACACCTTGTTGAAAGTGATAGGTCTCGTTTTTAGGTGTGGCCGAGATAGATCTTGAAACAAGGACAAATATTCCTAAACAATAATAAGCATTATTTTCACTTATTCTCTTGTATAACACGAATTAGTTCATCTAAGTCAAATATTTTCGAGGTACGTTGAATGTGAATACTTGCAAAACATATTTTATACATCTAGAAATGATGCCGGGATGAAATAATATCAGTTAAGTGAGATTTATATTACTTACGAGAAATTTTCAACGAAATTATTTAATTTCGTATTATTTTCATTTTATATTATGTTCAATCTGTTGGAAATAAAACTAAGGCCAACACTGTCCACGAAGCTACCCAGGGGACCGACAACAAACTACCGGGGGAATGTTTCGGATGCGTAACGGCGGAGAACACGGAGGCAACACAAAGTACGTGTGCTCGTCGCGGCGGTCGGTTTATTTATTACTAACAACAATCATGTACAAAACAATAACAATATACATACGTTTAGCAGGGTCGGCGCAGGGCAATGATGATAAACATCGCAACATATATTAGGCTGGCCCAAATATTTCAACACTCCTCCTCGATGTTGGTCATCACAATCACAAAGCCCGTTCACAAAGGTTACTATTTCACAAAGTCTTCACAAAGTTCACATTGGACAACACAGCCTACACAAAGTTCCTCCTCCTGCACCGAACACTTCTGCTTCGTCAAGTATCACACAAAGTCCTATCACAAAGCCACAAAGTTCCACTTAGTATCGAAGTTCCTCGTCATAACAGTCATAAAATTCATCTGGGTCGAACTCCTCTTCAACGGGATGCCCAGCTGCATTTCTCCGGCGGTTGCCGATCTCCGCTTCTCCAGCTATCTTCAGGGCATACAGCTCACCACTAAGCTCCGCGACGGCTTCCACTCTTCCGCTGGCATTTATTACCTGGCACTTCGACTCCACAAAGTTCACTCTCAGTCCCTTCTGTGCCAGCTTCCGGACCGACAGCAGTCCACAGTCCAGCTCCGGGATGTACAGCACGTTCTCCACTTTCACGGTGTTCATTCTTCCGTCTCCATCGACGCACTCCAGGAAGCCTTCTCCAACACCGGCGGATTTCAGCACCGAGCCGTCCGCCAAGTTCACTTCCTGTTTCACGTTTTCGTCGATCTTCACGAAGAACTTCCGGTCACTGGTCATGTGGCTCGAGCAGCCACTATCCACATACCAGCTATTCCGCTTCCGCTGACCTCCCACGCCGAAACAAATTCCAGTGTTCTTCTTCGCCACCGTCTTCTTCACTTCCGGATCTCTTCTTTCTTCTTCACGAAGCATTGGGCACTCTCTCCGGAAGTGGCCCGGATTCCGGCAGTTGTAGCACACACGCTGTCGCACTCGTCCGTTTCTTCTGTTTCCGTTCACTTTCAGCGCCCGGTCGTGGCGCTCCTCGGACACTTCTTGCCGATTCTCCACCCGTCGGTGGTACTCGTCCATCAGCCGCTGCTTCACAAATTCTAGCGACTGGTCGGCATCCGGACGGCTCTCCAAGGCCGTCACCAGTCCGTTGTACGATTCCGGCAGACTCCGGTACACCATCGCTACCTGTAGCGAATCCTCGATCTTCTGCCCCGCACACGATAACCGATTAAAAAGTTCTTCGATCGCGAACAGGTGCTCCTCCATGTTCGCACCTTCTTCGTAGTTTAGACTACACAGCTTCTTCAGAAGCGACACTCGCGACGTCACCGTAGCCTTTTCGTGATACTTCTTTAACTTTTCCCACACTTCGGCCGCAGACTTCAAGTCTTTCACCAGCGGCAACTGATTGTCTTCAACGTTCAGAATGATCAAGGCCTTTGCTTTCTGATCTTCTTTCGACCACGCTGCAGTCACCGGCACTGGTTTCTCGTCCGAAACCGCATGCCACAAATCGAAAGTTATCAGCAGCATCTGAATCTTCACCTTCCACGTTTGATAATTTCGATTATCCAAACGGGAAATCAAAACTTTTTCAGTCATTTCGAAAATGTCACTTTTCTGTTGGCGCACACTGTACGTACGAAGGTACAGCCAACAACACACGCGAACGTATCCGACGGCGGTACACACAGACACCGTCACAAATGTTCTTTTCACAACCGAACACCACGGCTACGGCAACAGTTCGTTCGATTCGCGGGTCAAAATGGCACAATCTCACACAAAAAATCTTCTCGGCAGCGGGACAAAATGGTGCACAAAGTCTAACCGGCACTGTCTGTTCCGTTCTGGACGCCACTCGCTCCAATCAAACGGGCGATAATTCCGCCGACCACTTTTTCACTTTCCCGATAACAGCTGTTTTTCAGACACAGCAGCAGCTGATCGCACTAGCCGAACGAGCCAAATTAATTAGCTCTCCCACCGACCGGCACCACACAGAAGCATTAATCATCCGCGGGATGATTTTTCACTTCGCGCGCGACTGTCCGAGCACTTTTACGATTCTGCCGCCAGAACTGGGCCCATAGCCTGTTGGATTTATTACTGTTCACGGAGGACGGGAGGACCACTAAGCGACCCAGTACGGAACCACACCCGGCGGGACACTTTCGGTTCGCGAAACGGCGGAGAACACGGGAGCACAACACAAAGTAGGTCTGCTCGTCGCGGCGGTCGGTTTATTTATTACTAACAACAATCATGTACAAAACAATAACAATATACATACGTTTAGCAGGGTCGGCGCAGGGCAATGATGATAAACATCGCAACATATATTAGGCTGGCCCAAATATTTCAACACAATCAATATGTTATGTTATATTCAGTCAGTTATCTTTTAGAGCTGTTTTTGTGTTTTTTTCTGTTGCATACATTTAGGCTTTTATTTGCAATGATACATGGTTAGCATACTTTCAGCAGTTTATCAAGTATATTGCTTAACCCACGAGCGATCGCGCTGTTGTATTTTGTACAACACGTTGAAAAAATCTCGCTTTTTGTACTCGGCATTAGCGTGGTGTTGACGCAGGTAGTCAACCGCGCGAGTTACGGAAGGTTAAACCTATTAAAAATACGTTTTTTGCCATAAATTAGTCAAATTTGAACTTAAGTATAAACTTTTTTAGGTCAAACATACCTAGAATTTTACAAGGAATGCAATGAAGCTGTTTTATTAAACATATAATGTAATTTGAAAAGTTTTATGTAAGAAAGTATGGGAAATTTTGAGGTACGTTAAAAAAGGAGGTCAGATTCGGAAGGTACGCTGTTGGTACATGCAGAAAACCTTAGCGTCGGAAAGATTCATGGAGATTTTCGAAAAAACCACCATCTATCCAGCAGGACACCTGTTTTCTAAGAATTCGTCAGGTACTTTCAAAATCCCGTTAGGTACGCTATGGTACGCACTTGGTACACTCACTTAACGGTCTTTATTTTTGATTTTATGAAAAGTGTCCTGCCAGCTAGATGGACATCTTATCGATATCATCATCCACTAAAGAAACCCTTCTTAGCATACCACCCTTAAGATTCTTATGAGTTATAGAACTAATTTCATACAAAACTCAATATATGTGGAGAATTAGGGTAAAATGAGCATAATAACATTCACGCGGCCACTGCAATCATTTTTAATATATTCCTTGTATCATAATCCATTAAAGCAAGCCTTCTCAGCATACCACTCATAATTTCTTTGCAAGTTATGGAGCTAATTTCATACAAAACTCAATGTATATGGAGAATTAGGGTAAATTCAGCATAATTACATTAGTGCGGTCACTGCAATCACTTCTTATCGATTCCTTGTATCATAATCCATTAAAGAAACCTTGCTTAGCATATCACTCATAATTTCCTTGCGAGTTATGGGCTAATTTCATACAAAACTCTATATATGAGGGGAATTAGGGTAAAATAAGCATAAATACATTCATGCGGTCACTGCAATCCCTTCAAATCGATTCTCTACATCTTAATCCTTCACAAAAGTCCTTCAAGGCAAACCGCATTCATGTTTCATATTTGTTTTAGAGCTAGTTTCATATAAATGTCAATAAAAATTGGGGAATTAGGGCAAAATGAGCAAGATAATGATCCGTCCGGTCTGTTTTAACACTTCCATTCGATTCTCCAGACAATTTTACGCCTTAAACCGTTTTGTTCATTAGAAAAGCCGGATGCGTTCGTGAGATACAGAATTTAGTGTAGGTTTGCACTGTTTTTTCCACTGTGAACTGGAACAGGCTGTCCGTACTGCTATTCTTAGCCAGTTGAACCAACCGCTACCGACAGTACACAGCTATCTAGGCTGATAGGGAAAAGAAGTTAATATTGCTGATCAACTTCATAAGGACCTAAGAGATACCATTTCGTTTTTTTTTGAATGGTACTTATGTTAGATCAAACGTTCAAGATTGAGAAGAAATTTTTGAAAGCATACGGCCAGTATGAAGAGGAAAGTGGTAGACGCGGAGACTGCCTTGCTTCTTGGAGGCTTAAGATGAAGAATAAGTTGCACGAAGTTTTGAAATAAAGAAAATTATAATATTACGCCTAGATGGAGATGCAAAGTAGAAGAAAAATAAATGCAAACAAGTGATTTTCTGTGCCCTTGGTATCAGAACGGAATGCTCAAAACCTAAAGAATGTTACAACCTCTTAACATTTACCAAAATCGTTTTTCTACTGTGGAAACTGTATCCCGGACAGACTTAAAAAATAAACCGTGCCCTACTATGAAATAAACCTTTCAGTTGTCACATTGTTGTATTTTGTCCAAGACGTTGATTAACTATCGCTTGTTGTGCACAGGCATAAGCGGATTGCTTCCGGTGGTGGTCGACCGACAATCGAAAGGCTCAAAAAAATTCATCTTTACAAACCGATATTGCAATCGTAAATCCCTTTATGGTTTAGTGGTCTTTGTCAGGTGTATCGATCCATACCTATTTTCATGCTTTATAGTGATGAACTAAGCAATAATCTTAAGTTTCATGTTGGATTAAGCTTATCAATGTACAATGCGATGAAGTCATTAAATAAATTGAAAATAAACATTTAATTAACCATATTCTAGAAAGCCATCCATTCTGGCGTTCTATGGTTCTACTATGTATGATGAGGTTTCAGCTTCGTAAGAAGCTAACACGCTCATTCGCCCACCACCCACGTACATGCTCCATATCATACCACCCGGTCGACAGTTGGTGTTTCGGGCAGTTGGCCCAGCACGGCGACATACGATTCCGTAGTGCCTACAGAGACGGATGGGAAATAAATATTTCAAAAAGTAAACCAAAACTTGTTCTAAACATTTTTTTTCTGGCCGAGCTCACGAACGCTCTCTGCTTGGTAGACGATCCCGAAAAGGAAGATGTAACAGGATCACTTCAAAGGTTTATTACTGTAAAGCAGGGGTTTTCAGACCTTTTGCTTCGCGGTGCACTTTTTAGAAATAAATCGTCACGCGGTGCACTCTTTCAAAATTTGTAAAAGATTTTATTTGTTTGTTACAAAACTCTAGTGTATTTTTCGATGCCACTCCCTGGTACATACACTAGACATGTCGCTGAAAAGATTTTCTTTCACCGATCATGACTATGACTTGATTGAATTTCTTTATAACTTGTCGACCTTTACTTTTCTGCTGGTGTTTTTTTTTTCTCGAAATTCCAGTCCAGGTCTTAGAGAATTCTTAGCGAAATCCTCAGCAGACCCCTGAATTCTTTCCAAAAAAATAACCTTTTTTGGAAGACTCCTGGTGAAAGATTGCGTAAAGTTATGCTTCTGTACCTAACAGATTTATTACATAGCTCCTAAGACTATAACTCATAATTCCTGGATATATTTATAAGAACTGGCAAGATTTTTGGAAGATCTTCCTCAGTATTCATGTCAAACTTATAAGAATATTTGATAAAATTTCCTTTGTAAAAAAATACTTCAACTTGGTAGATTTCCGACGCGAACCATTGTAGATTTTCCTCGTGGTTTTTTGAGATACCCAAAGATCTCTATAGGTGTGATTTTTTCTATGGTATTATCTTAAACTTTCCTACAATTCCACCATAAGATCGCTTTGTTCTGAATTCATTTGAAGTTATCTAAATTCTATAAAAAAAAAAGTATCTTACATTGAAGGTCCAGTGAACAAACAACAATTTCTATTTAAAAAAAAGGCTCTAGTGAGATACTTAATGCTATGATATAACCCAAATAAATTTATTTTGAGTGGTTTAATTATAAAAACACACAGTAGTCATTATTGTGAAGGCAACATATTTGGAAGACACGCGGTGCACTTAGCAAAGCTTCACGGTGCACCAAGTGCACCGCGGTGCACGATCTGAAAACCGCTGGTAAAGTTTACACATGATTTTATAGTTTTTAGTAAATAGTGAAGACTGTGGATATGTCACATGCACCAAATCGGCTATATTTACCGAAACAAGTTGATAGAAGAGCATATTTTCCACCTATTTTACTAGCTTGAACTTTATTTACTCAATTTCAACAAGATAATTAGATGGCATATGTGTGTTTGTCAAAATTGATATTCAACACGTTAAATTTAACGCAAATCCAATTTGTTGAAATGATCGATTCAATTACAAAAAAAAACAATTACTAGAACAAAAACAAAATTCAAAATTTGCTTTCTTCTACTAGTCGGAATGCAACCCGGCTCGCAACTCAAAACTGACCAAAACTGGTGGTACTTGTTCGCCGTGCCGTTTGCTATACGTCTACGAACCACCCGTGGCCGCTAAGCACCGCTGCTGCTGTGAGAAAGTATCGGGTGCTTGCCCTGGAAAAACAGCGTCTGTAAAGCTATCAAATTTCGTTAGAAAGTATGAGAATGAACACACGAAATGTTACAGCGCCGACCAAGCCGCCATCAGCTAGAGAACGTTACCTACGTATGAAGTATCCAACAGCTACGGCCCAAAGTTCAAGGCTGTTCGTCAATTATTTAACCCTCTAATACCCAATCCCGCCTTTAGACGGGGTATAGTTTGAGCATTTTTGTAATTTTTGTTTCGTGGCCAATCAATTTTTTTATATTTTTGGCTGATATTTAGGACTGTTCTGTATATCTCAAAATGGTTTTTGGTGTATTTTAAAGCGTATTTACATTTTTTAAAAATCATTGAAAAATTGATGATTTAGTCACCTTTTAGAAGTCATTGTTTATTTTGTATTGAATCGTTACAATTAACAATTTTAAATTTTTCCCAAATCATTCTATCCTTGTTTAATAGTTTAAGGGAATCGAATACACTTTAAAAATTTTTTCCTTAGAATTACACGGAAAAAAAATTTTTCTGTGAAAAAAATTTAAAATAATAATATTTCAACAATAATCATAGAATCTCAAAATGTTTTCATCTCAAAAAATCCGTTCCCCAAATTGGCTTCCAGGAAAAATATAAAAGTGTAGGAATTTTAAAAAATAAAAATTAGAAAAATCAAAAACTGAAATTCACGAAATCGAGAATTAAAAAGAATCATCTTCCAAAACATGTTTAAATCGATTTTAGATGACGAAAAATGATATTTAGATCAAAATCAGAAATTTGGGTATTAGAGGGTTAAGAGCAGGTGAAATCTAGTCCTAGGGGAACTGTAATTAATTTTTATTACCTACAAAAGCTACCAGTGGAGTAAGTGTGTGTTCTTGTGGGTGGGAATGTTTTATTTTTGTGCTACTTACAAAAATGAAACTTATAGTTTTGGCAGAAAGTAAGAATAATTCTTCCGCTTCTGTTACTAGAATATATGCCAACAGAGTTTAACTTTGATTCTCAAATGTGTTAGCGTAAATCGCATATTTTTGTACGGCTAAAAGCGTGAAAATTATTGTACACTCCATGCTTTTCTTAAGAGATGTGCAACAATTGACGTGATTTAAGATGTTCAACTGTAGGCTTGACGTCCTTGTCGTTCCATCACTTTGCAGCCCAATGCTCAACTGAGAATCGAAAGTTTTCATAAACTGAAAAAAGCACATTTATCTAGATCGGAGATGAACCTGCTTCGGGCTGAAAATCTCCCTAACAAAGCGAAAAAAAAAATATCTAGATTGATCAATAAATCAAAGAAAATAAAAATGTCCCATTGTCCGTTTTGTCAATTATGACAATCGGACATTTTCATTTTCTTCGATTTGTTTATCATTTGGGGAAATGTGCTTTTTAAGTTTTGAAAAATATTCGATTCTCATTTGAGCCTTGGGCCGCTAAGTGGTGAGAAGACAAGGAGCGTCCAACAAAGCACTGGTCCTCAAAGTTACTGCCTCATGCTTCCACGGGTCAAACGATGACAAAGACCGCCGGCTAAGAGTTGTGTGCTGTCTTTCTGATTTCAGCTAGATTGAGGAGGTACGTCCTGAGTGTCTGTTCACCAAGGAGGCGCGGCTCAAACAGTGTCTGTTCTGGCTTCTAGTGGCTGGGTATTGTGGCATCCTGATGTGAGTGTGTGAGAGATGACTTGGTCAGTCAGAGAGAGGATTGACAATCGAGTGTGAGCATTAATAGATTGCTCTGAATTAGAGTGTAAATAAGTAGTGTAAAATGTGGATATTGTGAAGTAGTATCTTCAGAAAAGACAGGACATCACATTGGCGATCCTGCCATGACAATGGTAAGATTTTGTAGTGAAAAAATTGCCGATTTGTAAAGTGTTTTTGAAAGTGAAAAATTAAACTCCAAAATAAATTATCTGCGGGTGTGAGTAGTAGTGTCAAGAGATGGCAAGAAAAAGTAAGATGTTCATGCAACATGTTCATGTTCATGCAACATGGTTGCCAGAAATGTTCGCAAAAATAAAAATTCACTTTTCTTGTTTGATTATATAAAATTGTTGAGTCGGGTAAAGCCCAGGGCCAACATAGATGTGTATGTGTACACACTACCAATACAATAAAAATAAAAAAAAGCTTGAGTAGAGTACGGCTCATTACCAAGCATACTAAAAATTGAGCCGGGTAAAGCCCAAGGCCAATAAAAGCGTGAGTATTGAGCCGAGTATAGCTCAAGGCCAATACAATTATTTAAAAATAAAGCTTGAGTAGAGTACGGCTCATTACCAAGCATATTAAAAGTTGTTCAAAGTTGAGTCGGGTGAAGCCCAAGGCCAACAGACGCGCATGTATTGAGTCGAGTAAAGTTCAAGGCCAATACAATATAGAATAAAAGACATTACTTGAGCAGAGTTTCAGCTCATTGCCAAGCATTTTCATAGTTGAGTCGGGTAAAGCCCACGGCCAACAGAAGTCGAGCACAGCTCAAGGTCTATACATAATAAAAAAAATATAAGGTAATATTTGTGAGATCAATAAGTAGTCAATCAAGAATGGCCAACGGTAGAGTCGGGTAAAGCGCATTTCCGACTGTATGAATATGAATGTGAAATATCGGTAATATGGCACTATGTATTAAATATAACACGTAAGGCAAACACAGTTTAATCTCAAATACTCGCCCGATATCCTATTTTCATGGAATAAAAATTAGATCTTGAAAGAGCTTGTCTAACATTACAAAACAAATAAAGAAACATTATTTTTCGGAATTACATCGTTTGGATTCAACTCAACAGAAGTGATAAACACTTCCTGGCATCTGGCTGCACTGACAAAGCACTCACGGTCACGTGTTGATAGAACGGAGTGTTCATTTTCTTTGTACCTATGGCTGTGTGTGTGTTTACCACACTTGATTTTTTTTTTCTTGCTCTACCATCGGAACCCGCGGGATGCGGAGGCGGTGGCTATCGCACTGGAGCGGCACCTCGCGAGGTTCAATATTAAAAAAAAATTCTGTTCGCAGTGTCAAAATCACAGCACTTGGTTGCTTTCGGCTTTGGTTTGTCTGTTCAGACTACTTATTTACGAGCGAGGAGTGAGATGTCGCGGAGCGCACCTGTTTGAGGTTGAAGCAACTGCTCTGCTGTTGCTGCTGCTTGTTGGTGTAGAAAACCGTGTGAAGAATGATGCTTTTGGGCGTGAGAGACACAGTCTGGATTCGTTTGTGATTCGCGACTACGAAGGTAAAAGAGATTCCAACTCTTTGTCGCTCTAATGAAAAACCTCGTAAGGAACTGTCAGAATGTGCGTGAAAAAAAAGCAAAAAATATTTCCCTCTCGTTTTTTCTCACGTAAACCTTCACGCACATTCTGCAACTTCGTAGTCGCGAATTATGGTGCTGTGCTGGTGTGGGTCAGTGAGTTCTGACAGCTGTGGCAAATAAACATACACTCAGGCAAATAAACCTAAGATTATCATAAGGTTCAAGTTATGAAATGGTCTTTAAACAATTCATAACGGCTAGAATAAATTTCATAAGGTCGGATTATGACGCAGAAACGACTCACAGTTTGCCTTTTATACACATTAACCACGATATTCTCAAGCGTCGATAGCCGCGTGTGTTGAGCACGAGCTCAGTGATCTCGACGTTCATGGATCGATCCCAGTCTGCTTCATTTTACGATTTTTCTGCTCTTTTCATAAGTTTATCTTATGTAATTAGATCACAATAAGCATGTTCAATTTTCATAAGGTATTCTTATGGCATCCATACTTTACAGTTATGGCTAAATTTCATAAGGTATTTTGATGAATTTCGGTAGTTTACTTCGCTGAGTGTACTGCAGCGGACGCGAGTTCAATCGGAGAGAAGTCGGAATTCCTTTGTTTTGTTTTTCTTTCGGGGTTCATTAGGGTAAGAGGGGCAGTATCGAACTATCATTTTACGCACTGATTGGTATTATTGTATGTGTTAAAAAAAATATGATTTTTACATAATAAGGGCCAGGTTGGGCAGGCATGTGAAGCTCGCGATAACGGATTTTATGTGTTATGAATGTTCCACCACAAACTTTGGAACTCGTTATCAGTATGGTTCAGTCAGGTACAGTCAACATGTTAATCCGAGAATATATGTTGTTGGCTTCCACAAATAAGGAGTCGCATTGTGCGCGGACGTTGCTCTGACCGTATGGTCTGGGAGTCCGAGTACCTCGCTAAGTACAATAGACAATCAGATATAAAACGTTCAAATCAGTACGAAGCTGTTTTGGTTAGCTTTTGAAAAGAAAAAGTTTTGATTTGCGGAACTAAAATGGTCGTTAGTGTGGCTGATGTGTGAAAACTGTTAGGTTTTCGATTTGTGTATGAGGTTGTGTTACTACAGTATTAATACTCTGTTCCACAAATATTTTTGAAACAGCCAAAGTGCGTCAAATGCACAATGAGCATTGGGTTAATATAAAAAATTACGAAGGCTATTGCAAGCCTATGCATATACTGGAAAACAAAAGTTGTTACAACAGTTCTTACGAATTCTTAACATTGACCAATCCAAATTCCTGTGTGGTAGTGGTTTGTGTTCAGAATTCCCGTGTTAATCTATCTGTAAGAACTTTGTAAACACCTTTTGTTCTCACGTATATGGATAGGCTTGCATTAGGTTTCGTAAGACAATTTTTGGACAACTCAATGGGGAATTGGAACACAAATCACTACTACACAGGCATTAGGATTGGTCAATAGTACTAGCTTCTTACTTCTTACTTGATTTCAAAAGAATACTCGGATTAGCAATTGAGCTTACAGTGAAATAAAAAAAAAAAATGTAATGTGCAGCAGCTTCATTATACTCACATGAGGATTAAGTAGTCGTGTATACAAAAGCTGAGGACTTAACTATCAATGCCATTGAATTGCAATTTTTGTTTGTGAAAAAATACACAAGAAACTTCTTACCAAACAACTTGATTGAATGGACGAAAAACGAGAATTTTAAGTGCAATGTACATGCAGTAGAAAACGAATGAAGAATGTGCATTCAAAATAAATTAGCACTGCAGGTATAAGTTTACATTCCTTCATTTTTAAAATGTTGTTCAGAATTATTCTAAAATCTATATTAACTAACGAGAAGGTAATTTAAAAGATTCACAGTTACAACCATTCATTATTAGCCAAATTCCTAACGCTGCATTTGGTCTAGCAAATACCAAACGTAAAACATTACTTTTGCGAAAAGGAGGAGGAAGTCTGTCCGACAATGCTTGCGTTTTCATTATTATTATGATAATTTTCATAACATTACATATTTAGACCCCTATTTAGGCTTAAAAGTATTTGTGGGGTATGAACAAAGCTGAGTAGTATTCCCCATGCGTGTATTTCCCCTAGCAAGCATCAGTGACAGCCAGCACCATGACGGGGTCGTCGTCAGTGTGATGCTGCCTCATTAACGAGTGGACTGTTGGCGGAGCAAGACGCCATCACCGTGAGGTCAGGCTTGTCCGCACTGAGCGCATGAAAATTCTGCTCTTTGGATTTACACCATCAAGCACATCATAAATTATAAATCTTTTCATCTTATCAGATAGAAGGATGTTGAAATATTGTAAATGTCATTTCGAACTGTCAAAAAACCGCACCGCAGCGCCGCACGGGCCGTTCAAAGTGAAATTCACTAGGGTGTTTTCACCCGGGTGAAAATCTCTTTGCGCGCTCCGTGTGGCTCTGCGGTGCGGTTTTTTGACAGTTCGAAATGACATTTACAATATTTCAACATCCTTCTATCTGATAAGATGAAAAGATTTATAATTTATGATGTGCTCGATGGTGTAAACCCAAAGAGCAGAATTTTCATGCGCTCAGTGCGGACAAGCCTGCGTGAGGTTCCGTATTATGCCAAGTGATTCTACTGCAGTTTGCTAAGATGGCTGGGAACGGATTATTCCAGTGAGTTGCCCGGTATTCACATTGGCGATACTGCCAGGAGTGCATCATAATCAATAACAAGTTAATCATAAAATAGGTAGAATCACTTGGCATAAAAACAGTGAGAGAAAACAAATCGTTTTGGTGTGTGAAGTGTGTGGTGGTGCTGCAAACACAGTGAAGTGGGTGTTGCAATTCCTGACGAAAGCTAGAGCGCGGAAAGTTTTTTTTTTCCAACCGCGTTCTGTTTTAGCCTTGGTTCTAGCACAAACACATGAACAAGGGCGCGGTGACGTGGTTGATTTTTGTTGTCGACTGGTAGCACGCTGTGGATAGGTGGTCGGTCGATGATTGCATGCATGTTTCTTCATGTTTCTCCATGCTTCTTGCTCGGCATGGATGGTCGCGCTTTCGTTGATTCCTCGGATCGTACATGCTCGTGTTGTCGCTCGGTTGAACGGTAAATGCAAACAGGTTGATGTGCATGATGGTAGAGGTGTTTGACTATTGTGAATGTTGTCGTAAAATACTCGCGGCGTTGGTTGGTTGGGTTGGTTGTTGCTCGGGTTTTTGGTTGGGCAAATTAATGGCGTATCGAACCGCCGAAAATTTTTCTGCATAAGGAAAATGCAGGGACGTGTAATGAAAACCGTCCAAGGAAACGGCATTTTTGAATAACCGCCGAAAATTATTCTGCATAAAGAAAATGCAGGGACGTGTAATAAAAACCGTCCAAGGTAAAGGCGTTGTTGGATAACCGCCGATATTTTTTCTGCATAAGGAAAATGCAGGGACGTGTAATGAAAACCGTCCAAGGAAACGGCATTTTTGAATAACCGCCGAAAATTATTCTGCATAAAGAAAATGCAGGGACGTGTAATGAAAACCGTCCAAGGTGAAGGCGTTGTTGGATAACCGCCGACAATTTTTCTGCATAAGGAAAATGCAGGGACGTGTAATGAAAACCGTCTAAGGTAAAGGCGTTGTTGGATAACCGCCGACAATTTTTCTGCATAAGGAAAATGCAGGGACGTGTAATGAAAACCGTCCAAGGAAACGGCATTTTTGGATAACCGCCGAAAATTATTCTGCATAAAGAAAATGCAGGGACGTGTAGTGAAAACCGTCCAAGGTAAAGGCGTTGTTGGACAACTGCCGACAATTTTTCTGCATAAGAAAAATGCAGGGACGTGTAATGAAAACCGTCCAAGGAAACGGCATTTTTGGATAACCACCGAAAAATTTTCTGCATAAGGAAAATGCAGGGACGTGAAATGAAATCCGTCCAAGGAAATGGCGTTATTGAAAAACTGCCGAAAATTGTTTGCATCAGGAAAATGATGATGTGTAAAGAAACCCGTCTATGGAAATGGTGTTGCATGATAACTGCCGAAAGCTGTGCGTGAGGAAAATGTAGGGATGTGTAATGAAATCCGCCCATAAAAATTGCATATCGTAAAACAGTTTAAAATTCAAAGTACGCAATGAAAACATATCTACTGAAAATATGTTGTAGAACCTCTTTCGAACTCGTTTTGTAGAATCTATTTTCGTATAATGAAGGACATTTGTGTGTTATATATGGTCCATCTGTACCATCACATTGAAGCATTGAAAATGGAGTTGTATGATATACGGAATCTTTAGTCTGATAAACCTCAAATTCGTTAATCTCTTGTTTTTTTCTTTTTTGACAAATAATTCTTACAAAATATGTTCGTTTTCGTTGAATGCGTCGAATTTTCGCAATCGTGAATAACGATTGATTTGAGTGAGAGAAAAACAGGGCCGGCTACATAACGAGACGAGCGCTTGAAGGAGAGAAGACGCAACACCCAACTGCGTGTGTTGTAGTTATTTTTATTGGAGCTCGGCAAAACCCCATAGATGATCGGTTAGCATTGCAAGTTATCAATCAAATGATATAGGTTCGATATTAATAAAAGTGCGTTTACTAAACAAAAAAGTAAATGTGGCCATTCGTCTTAATTCTTCTATCTTGAAGTGTATCTTGTTGCATTGGTGCCATAAGAGCACCTTTAACGGTGCGCTTCTATACCCCGTTTGGTAGCCCTCCATCATTGCAGCAAACTGTACCGGTCGCTGCTAGATGCGCTCGCAAAATAGTAGCGCTATGGGTGGGTGACCAAATATAACAGCGCGACAGTTGCGCTGCTAAAAATGCAATAAGAATATGACAACCCTCCCGATACGAATCAGGGTGACTAATTTGATTGCTACCGGTGTGGAAAAGGGTGGTTAAGTCAAAATGGTAGCGCTGCGCGGGTTGCTCGAATAGTAGCCGCCGTTAATGTTGCTCTAAGGATGAAGAGAACGAAATTGAGGGTTTGAGCGTAAAAATAAGCCTGCTAGTAAGAAAACTTTTTTTTTCGGAGAAGAGGGAGAATGTGGGGTATGAACAAAGCTGAGTAGTATTCCCCATGCGTGTATTTCCCCTAGCAAGCATCAGTGACAGCCAGCACCATGACGGGGTCGTCGTCAGTGTGATGCTGCCTCATTAACGAGTGGACTGTTGGCGGAGCAAGACGCCATCACCGTGAGGTTCTGTATTATGCCAAGTGATTCTACTGCAGTTTGCTAAGATGGCTGGGAACGGATTATTCCAGTGAGTTGCCCGGTATTCACAGTATTAGTTAAGTTCAATCTGCAATCAAAAACTTCTGAAAAATAACATGTATTTCCAATAGAGCCTGCAAGAAATCTGATAAATCAAAATTGAACCTTATAGCATATTTTATATTATGTTTTGTTAACGTCTCCATTGAATGATAGAAATCTTTTTTTTCTACTTTTGTTTGGGGAGAGCAGAAGCGAGGATAGGCTTCAAGTGATAGGACTAAAGTAAAGAATGACAAAAATAATGAGATGAACTCTCAATACTTAAACAGTCTACCTGTCTGAATATAAATAAATACTGGCATACTATTAAACGAACAATTTGTTAAATAAACGGTACCTTACAGACTTGCTAGTAAATAGTATAAACCAATGCAATAGTTATTTTTTATCAAATTTTGCAGTTAATTTGAATGTGTTTTTGGTGTATTCGCACATTCTTGAAAGGGGAGGATGTGGCATCCTGATGTGAGTGTGTGAGAGATGACTTGGTCAGTCAGAGAGAGGATTGACAATCGAGTGTGAGCATTAATAGATTGCTCTGAATTAGAGTGTAAATAAGTAGTGTAAAATGTGGATATTGTGAAGTAGTATCTTCAGAAAAGACAGGACATCACAGGTATGAAATAAATACTCCTCCTCCGGAAGTTTTACCTAAGGTAGCAGCCTCACCACAGTGGTCAGGGGACTTTAGGCGAACAACCTAATGTTCTTCTAACAAAACAACGTTATATGAGTCGAAAATAAAAGATTGCGATCTGACTTAACGTTAATGACTTTTAGCGCGAAACAACGGACAAGAATTGGAACTCAGAATGTATTCAAGCCGGGTAAACTGACACGACTAGCCAGTGATGCATATCATATGAAGCTTGATCCTAGGACTGAGCGAAGTCCGTTGGCCAAATTTTGAAAAACACCGAATACCTGCTCAGTGCTCACGTTCACGCTGCGCTCATGAAGTGAGAAATTGAAGCCAAATTCAGAACATGGGTTCGAAACCTTACCGTGTTGCAGTGTTATGCGCCAATCGATTCTGCTGAAATGCAAGGCAAAGAAAACTTTTACAGCCAACTGAATGCTGTCGTGGACAAGATTCCGAAAGGTGATATAAAGATCCGCATGGACGAGTTCAACGTGAAGGTTGGTGTTCCGACAATTCGGACTATGAGCACGTCATCGCACGCCACGGTCTCGGAGAAATGAGCGATAACGGAGAGCTGTTTGCAGATTTTTGTGGCAACAATGACATGGTGATTGGGGGATCGCTCGACTAGTGCACAGAGTGACATAGATTTCCCGTGATGGTGTCATGGAAATTCAAACCGACTACATCAGCATCAGACGAAAACGGACACGGAGCCGGCGAAATCCAATTACGCATTGCCAGGATCCAGGAGGAGACAATTGGGTACCGGTTCAACGTACGCCGACTGGAAGATGCTGCGGGGGAAAAGATTCTTTTTCGAAGCTGTGGATGTTCCGTAAGGTGGAAACGAAGAAAATCAATGGAACGTAGTCAAGAACGCTTTCCCCGCCACCGGCAAGAATAATATAGGTAAGCTACGCACTCAGAGAAAACAGTGCATCACAGACACCTGAAGGAGGCAAAGGCCGTAGCCTTTCGGCGCGCGCTATTCGGCTTTCGAGAAGGCAGTGAAGCGCTTATGTAGACGCGACAAAAGAGCGTGGATGGACTCCCTAGCAAATGATGGCGAAAACGCCGCAAACACCGGCGACATGCGGCTCCTCTACGATATCTCACGTCGTCTTAGTGGGACTAAGATGAACGCTACGATGTCCGTGGAATATACTTCTGGACAGCTATTGACCGATTCAGCTGGCCAGTTGAAACGCTGCTTCGAGCACTTCGGACACCTTTTTCAAGTGTAGGCCACGTCATAAACACCTCAACATGATCCACCAAGGGTTCGACGCATTACTCGTGTCAACACCGAAGTTCCATCATTACAGGACATGGAACTAACCTTCTGTACCGTGAAGTCGAATAGACCCCCGGGGGTCAATCGCGTATCAGCCGAGATATAATCAGCCGACCTCATAGTATCTGCACAACTACTGCATTAATTATTCTGCAACATTTGGGAAACCGCGACATTTACAATCGACTGGATGTAAGGCGTCTTAATAAATTTACTCAAAAAGTGTGATCTAGCGATCAATGGCTGGCGACATGTTTGATGGCAGCACTGTGCTTTTAAGCATCAGGCATTCATCGAGGTAACAAACTGGTGTGATCTTTATTCATTTCTTTTTCCACTTCATTCCTGCCCCCTTTGTGATATTATCAATTCAATCCATTCACATTGTCGATTGCGTACTCGATGAATGCCTGATGCTCAATGGCACAGTCCAGCGGTTTTGTTAGTATGTCCACCAACATGTCTGCCGTCATTTTATGATGTGTGATTCCGTCAAATCCCTCACGAAGTGGTATTTGGTGCCCATGTGCCTGGATCACTTCTCCTGCGTTCTCGTCCAACATATTGGTACAACTTTGGTTGTCTTCGAAAATTTGCACAAATTTTGAAAATTTGTACAGGCTCCCCGAAGTTCTTCAGTAACTTTTTGAGCCAAAGCAGCTTCCGATAACTTTCAGCTAACGAAATGTACTCCGCTTCGGTCGATGAAAGGGCCACGCACGCTTGCATTCTGGTACACCACGAAATCAAGCCACCACCCAAGCAATTTCCGGTCCTACACATTTCCGACCCAGTCTACGTTCGCGTACCCCTGAAGTTCTTCTTTGCCGACACCTAACACCTACTTCAGTTCACTTGTCGCCTTCAGGTAGCGCTAAACTCTTTTTGCTTCAGTCCAATGCAGTCAGTATTCGTTGGCTTACCCACCTGCCTTCCAAGAATCGGTATACTTAAAACAATGTCTGGCCGAGTATTCACTGATAGGTACAGCAAACCACCGCGGTGCACCGACGAGGGTCTGGAACTTGTCATTGTTCGTGTTATGTCTTGGCTGTGATATTTTGGAGAGGCAATCCGTTCAGGTTCGCGTAGTGGATTAGACTGATTTTTATTCATTAAAGATTAATCTACGATGCCTAACTCTACACAGCTTATTTTTAAGGGGAGGTACCATATTCGGTGTATAAAACGCAGTTCAAAACATAGTCAACCAATCGCGTACGATTTCTGTACGTCTTGGTGACGAAGGTTACTAAAAGGAAATATGCAAGAAATTTGGGTGATGTTATGCCACAACAATCATGCTGTGTTTGGGTCGTACATTCTAGACCACCGGAAAAGAAACATGTGGTAGCAATAACTTCGAGTGTAACAGTTTTCTCTGGGACAACAAGTGCGGAAGGCACTTGTTGTTTATTCTTGTGAATTCATGAGTCTGCTTCTCATGCTATTATTCAATGTCTACTTGGAGGGTCTGTGTAGAACGGATAGTTGTGAAATTTGAGATGGTTTCTTATTTCACTTTAGCAATTAGAAACTGTTGAATGATATTATGCTACATTCGGTAGACTCTCCAACTCCTCCTTTTGCTGTGGATATTCAACGTCCATAAGAATTCGTGATCCGCAACCTTCGCATCCGCAAGCCCAAACTGTTCAATCAGATTGTCGATGTGTGCCTTTTGGTCCAAGCCGAAGGCGTTATCTTCTTTTGTTTCTTTTATCCTCAAAAATGATTCACTTTATCAAGCGTTGCAATTTTGAACTCTCTTGCCAAGGCCTTCACAATCCCGTCGTATTATTTGTCATGAGAGGTGACGACCAGCATATCATCCACATTAGAAACCCTCCATTATAGAGATATGCGAAAGCGGTCATTGTAAGTCAATCGAGCAGCGACAACTGTCAAAGTGTGAGCCAAATGAACATGTATATTTTTCGTAGGAAGGCTTCGGTTAAAAAGTATTGCAATCGAAATAAAATAAATTGTAAATTAAAAAAAAAAGTTTTTTAAAGCGCAATTATTACATAATGTGCTTTCAAATGACGATGTACAGGGGATACTCAAAATAACTGGAACAGGTAAAATTTTCACTTTTCTATAAATGTTCAACTCGCTGTAACTTTTCGAAAAGGGCATCAAATATTCTCAAATTTTTACTGTAAGTTCATCAACTAGTTGTGTATCAGTGCTCAAAATTTGGAAAAGATCGGGCATTTTTACACAAAGTTATGAAGGTTATAAAAAAAGGTATAATTATCCGATAGCCAACTTTGAGCCGTTATATCTCCGGATTCAATGAACCGAATGCAATGAAATTTTGATCATTTATGACTTATGTAATGAGCTATTTAAAACATTTGACCAAACTTAAAATTCTTCACACGAAAGAAATTTATTTAGATTAGTTTATTTTTCTAATATATCAACAATTTATCACCGTCGTTTCAAAATTCGAGATAGTAATTATAGTTCATTTAAATTCCCTCTAAGTGAATTGAATATATTTATGTTTCAAAGGAAAGCAACCAAATAGCCGGCATTAAATTGAAAAAGTAATGGGATGCATATAAATATATATAAATTTACTGATAAAACATGGAATAAATGAAATCACCATAACTTATCTTCTTATTAATAATTTCAAATTAAGTCAACTGTTTTTTAAAGTTCATTATATAAGTCATAAATGAATAAAATTTCATTGCATTCGGTTCATTAAATCCGGAGATACAAGAACTCAAAGTTGGCTATCGAATAATAATACCTTTTTCTAGAATCTTTATAATTTCGTGTAGAATGGACCGATCTTTTCAAAATTTGAACCACTGATAGTTGTGTATATATAGTTGATGAACTTACAGTAACAATTTGAGAACATTTGGTGCCCTTTTCGAAAAGTTACAGCGAGTTGAACATTTTTTGAATAGTGAAAATTTTACCTGTCCCAGTTATTTTGAGTATCCCCTGTACAAAAATAATATGGATTACTGCACGAAAATGTACTGGCCTGCTTACTCTCACACGAAATTTGACACGTCAATTTTTCCGTAAGAGTAAGCAGGCCAGCTAAAATTCGTACAGTGGACCATTCTTCAAAATTATTTCATATAAGGGTGGTCCCTAGGGGCGGGACAGCTCTAATATTAATTAGCGGTATTAAGCAATATTAGGAATATTAATCCCAGAGAGAATCGATTTTTCAACAAAGTAATCCATGAACTGGATTGATTCCAAATGTCAGAATTAGGAAATGCGTGAATCCATGGCTCTTCTGAATCTGTATGAATAATTATCGTCAGCAAAATAAATGGAATTCGGCTGCATATCATTTAATTTTTCGTGTTTCACACTTCCGCAGCAGCGATTCCGGATATGTCGCTGGTGGACACGATTACCAAACTGTTGAGTATTGCAACTACTTCTACATCCCAAAAAAGTTTGAACCTACGATCTTCAAAAGCACGCTATTCATTTCAAATGATGCATTATCAAGAACCTACCTGCCTATGGTCCACGCGAGAGAGTAAGAGAGGGTGGGGTGTTTGATCCAGAAAAAGACTACGTTATTTATGGACAGCCTCAACTAGTTCAGCCCAACGATCTGGCAATGGCATCCAGGATGAAATCGGCATTGGAGTGCAATATGTCCCCAGCCTGGTAATCCCTATTATTTTCCATTCTGGATTTTAGTCAGCTCACGTGGCCGTCTCAGGGAAATCTTTTGCGTGAGCTTGATTGGCAAACATTAAACAACGCACTTTCATATGCCCAATGGAAAGCTACGCAGTTTACAATTCAATTCAATTTGTCTTAAATATTTATTCAATATATCTACATTTGAATTCACAGTTTTCTGATGCTAGTGCAGTAAAGTACAGAGACGTTCCTTTGCGGCCAGCATTGAAACCGCATCTAATTATCCTCCTGATGAAACCACTTTTTTGATTTTTGTTTTTCGTTCAGCGACATAGGCTTCCATAAGTCATCTGCCCGATGGTATATTTCAAGATCACGCTATTTTCACAGCTAAAATAACAAACAGAAATTTAAATGTTTAATTAAATAGGTAAATTTAAGGAAATCCACAGACAAACCGTATTTCCTAAGACCTCTCGTTTTCGTGACAATTGGTTGTTGTATGAGAAGTCATGACATACTACACAAAAAATGCTTCGATGAAGGGTAAAGATTAGGGAACTAATATTTATTAGGCGGTATTAGCGACGGTATTAGACACTGTCCCGCCCCTAGGGTGGTCCTTATTTTCAAAACCTTCTTCTTCTTCTTTATGGCTCTACGTCCCCACTGAGACTTGGCCCACCTCGCTTCAACTTAGTGTTCTTTGAGCACTTCCACAGTTATTAATTGAAAGGCTTTCTTTGCCTGCCATTGCATGAATTTGTACATTGTGAGGCAATCACAATGATACACTATGCCCAGGGAGTCGAGAAAATTTTCCCGACCGGAACGGGAATCAAACTCGCCGTCTCCGGATTGGCGGTCCATAGCCTTAACCACTAGGCTATCTGGAGACCCAATAATTTCAATATTTTCAAAACCAATAGCATGAATTCACTTATTCGCGAGCGGTAATAATGGCGGCAGGCAAAACTTACAGGTTCAAATTTCGACGTTTCTTGCAAGGGGAATGACATATCCTTTTCTAACATTTTCTAGCATTTATCCGTTTCTAACCATCGCTAACCGCTGCTAACTGAGCAGCAATTAGACGCGACAAACGAGGGTTGGAAGTGTCATCCCTCCTGGTTTCTTGGGCAAAATTAGAAATCCTATGGCATCAGTGCAGCAGCCGATACATTGATCACATAGTGTATTTTTATGTTTGAGCCTCTGCAAGATAACCCCAGCGATATAGAATATTGCCTGTTCCTCGCTATCCTGAAATTTTGTTTCGTACTGATATTCGGGTTCCTCGACGTTCTCATCTTGCTCAGACGTTTTACTTTCATTTGGTTCAAATGATTTCATGCTGTCCAATTTCTCAGTAAAATCTTCTATAACCAATCGTGTGAACTGTTTTCATAAGACGTATTTTACACTTCTTCCATAACTTGCCCGATCGTGAGTAATTTTAAATTGTTTTATGCGTGCAGTGCCCTAGGTGTTTTCGATTTAATACGAAGCTGCGGAAAAAATAGTTTTGCCATTACGTTGTGAAAACGTCAACTTTTCACTGACAAAAAGAGCTCTAAAACGGCCTACTTTTTTTCATTAAAACAAAAGTGTCGAAAAGTGCTACTTTAATTGTTGAAATTGTTGAAAAAGGTTGGTTACGTTATAGGTTGAATATATAGAGATATAGGTTAGATAATAGGTGGAATGACATTGGTTCTTATGTCTGCACCTTAAAACTGACTCATATTCAGGCCAGACAGTTATTCTGCAACTTATCGTTGTTGTAATGCACATTTGGTATAAAGCACGCTGCACGTGTGGCATGCACTGCTGGGCTCATCTGCAGTTGTCGTAGAAGTCATTGGCTCCATAGTCGATATTTGTTGGTCTAAAATAGTGGCAAATTTCAAGCATGATGCAATTTGTGCCTCATAACCTATTTGATTAGCCTTACCACGGCTGTCATCATACACAAAGGCCGAATTGAACGGACTACTCGGTTGGATCATTAGGTCGCCGAAGATGGGGAATCTTTTTTTTCGGAACATCACAAAATCCTTTAGACACGGTCGAACTGTCCGAATGTGTACTTGAACGCCATTCCTAGGATGAACGAGGAAATACTTGCAACTGTGATGGTTGAGCTGGAGATTGTTTGGGGGCTGAACATAATGAAATAAGGGTAATAACAAGTTGCAATATTATTTACCAAGGTCATCATATTCAAGCGCAGTTTCAGTCGTTTCCCCGGATGAAAAATGTCGCCTAGAAATCGTCTGGGAGGTTGTCTGAATGCTTCCGCCAGTATGTAGCGCTTGTATCGAAGAATTCAATTTCAACTCCTGAAACAGTTCCCGTACACAATGCGTAGCGTGCTGTTGGCCAGTTAAACTTTGCTTCGGTTCGTTCGATTGGACTTCCAAAGTGGGAATCGCGCCAGGGAGCTTCAACATGTTTCCGCCTACTTTGGCAAAATACAGCTGCGAGTGGTCGAAATGATACTGAAAAACAAAACAGTTCATTAATACAAACGAGAGAAAAAAAAAACTTTCATAGGAGCATATGTACACTGCACAACCGCATAGAATCCACAAGAGGGAAATCCGATGGTAGTCCGCAAAACTGAAGCCACTTTTGCCGCAGCTCCGTTTTTTTCGGAAAACGAAAAAAACTAACATTGCCGCTGTTTTCCTTCCTTCTACCGCCACTGTTAGTGCAACACTTTGCAATACACTTCATTATTTGAAAAAATACGACCACGAATTCTCAAACGTAAACAAAACAATTCAAACAACGGCAGAGTCATGCATAAAGTTTGATCATCTGGTTTCACGGCAAGTGTTGGCAGCTGTTGTAAACAAAACTAACAGCGTTGCCAAATCGACAGACGAAACTTCCGCTTATCTCTATAATGTAGGATTTCTAATCCACATTGACGAGGATATACACTGTGCTGTCGCTCTTCTTCCACACAAACAGTTACGGGTCAGATTCCGCCTCCTTGAATCCGAGTCGCGTCAGAATATCTCTCAGCTTCTCGTTCCAAGCTCTAGCTGATTGCTTCAACCCGTAGAGGCTTTTGCGCAACCGACAAACCTTGTCACTTCCAACTCGTAGTCCAGGTGGTGCCCGCATATAAATGGTCTCCTTCAAATCGGCATTCAAATATGCCGTCTTCCCAAGCAACACACATGTTATAATAGAGTTACGACAGCGCAAGTTTTGGTTGTATATAAGTTTATTTTACGTAATTCTAACATTGTGTTGAAATAACGTAAAATAAACTTCTATACATCCAAAATTTGCGCTGTCGTAACTTTTATACAACATGTGTGTTGCTTGGGTTCACATCAACGTGCCTTATCGCCATTCTGTCTCGCCCGGCGACGGTCAACAGAGTACGAAGCGTCACTTGCTTTGCGACGGCCGTCCCGTTGTGCAAAATCGTGCGCCACTAATCAATCTTTATAACGAATCACCGTACCTTGCTCATCCTGTTTCATCTTAGGCACCCTACACACTACTCAAACCGTTTGACCAACATTGCCACCGCCCCCAGGTTGGTCGAACCAGCGAATGTTTTTGCAACGGTATGACGAACTGCCAAATCGTGTTGCACCAACATGTCACTTTGGTTGCTCCAACATCATCCTCCATTTGAAATCGCACTGTGTTTGTGCAACAACACTACACACGGTACGATCGGTTCGTCAAACATTGGCTCCGCCCACCGTTGGTTTGAGTAAAATCAAACTGGTTTGATTTTTCCCAACCAAACCATCAACCGTCAAATCGGTTTGACAAACTGCCAAATCGGTTCGTCAAACAGCATCACACACGGTCAAACACAGCACCAACTCAACCACCAACCTGGGGGCGGAGTCAATGTTGGTCAAACCGTTTGAGTAGTGTGTAGGGTGCCTTATAGATCCAGCGGCATCCGATCGTCTTGTTTCCTGGCGGCAACGATGTCAACTCCCAAGCTTTGCACTCATGCAGCGACCTCAGCTTGTCGTTCATAGAGATAATCACGTTCAAATGTATGCGAGCTTTTTTTGTAGATGTAGTTGTGAAACTGCGAGGAAAATATTCGCACGCTTGCCCCGGACGTTAGTTTTATCATTATTTACCCGTTTTACCCAAATCGATTGGGTAATATTTGCATATGCAATCTGAGTAGCCTTTCAATCGGCGTGCACTTTTGTGTGAGGAAAAATTTGCGCTAGTGTTCGTGTGTTGAAATGTCACTTATCTCTATAGCAGCCTTCCAATGATCACTCTCAGAATCACTCACCGCTTGCTGGTAACTACGAGGCTCACCCTGCTGACACTTAACTAGCCTGCCATCTGCCAGGTAACGCTCAGGTCATACACGCTTTGGTTTGCTGGATCTACGAAACCATGCACCAAATTCTCGCAAGACCCTTGATGATAGGATAATTCCACGGAATTCTGCATCGCTATCTTCGTCCGAACCACAATCTATTTCATCGGATTCTTCATCGGAGTCGTCTGGCTCCACCTAATCCACGCTGCCAGTCGACTTTGCCGGCAGCTGAGCCAGCTCGAAGAAATCCTCAGCGACCGCATGTTCAACCTTCACTGTCACTGTTCACTGTCAGAAACGAGCATCATCACTGAAAACGACTTCGTTTGCCTTCAAGTTGATGAAACGCCAAGCTTTATGTTGCTGGGAGTACACTCATTGCACAATTATGGGTCACTCAAGGAACAACCATTTCATAATATGAATCGTTTTTCACACAAAAACAACACTTTCATTATTTTTATTTTATATTCTCCTCTTTTAAACCCCTTTTTATTGTTTTAAATAAAAATATGCTTGTAAAATTCAATTTAGGCGGTGAAAATTACTAAAATGTTGGTGAATAATGAAAACCACAATAATGGGTCAAAATTGGCTGTGTAACAATTATGGGTCAATTTGCTGCCTATTATGGGTCACTCAAGAGAAATCGGCTCAACAATAATGTTTTGTCTATTTTTTCAATGAATGATCACTTATTCTCGATAGATCAACTATAGTAGAATCCAAAACTGGTATCAAACCTCTTAACGAAGCGTGTTTTCACGATTTGGAATCAATTTTTCGAAATTGGGACAAAATCTCCAACACAACCACCGATAAACGCCTAAAAGTATGCAATGCCCATGTACGCAGAACTGTCAATATTATGCTGCACAAAAAGTGACCCATAATTGTGTGATTTTCGGTGTTCTTTGGCACAATAATGAGTCACTTAAACTTTGTCTGAAATAAGCTTTAATTAGCTGCAGTCACATGAATTTCTACATTTAGAACGTAAATTATACCTTTGTTCTGGTGACAATACCATTTCGCACATGAAAATCACTAAATCTCGCTTTTACAGAGCTTACGAAAGCAGCGCACGCACTGTCCGTTATTCACAATCGAAGCGTTACTTTGACAGCTAGTTTTGCGCCGAACAAAAAAATATCGAAAATATGTATTTTTTGATGTATTAGCCCGTGTGCGATACGTATAGTGACCCAAAACAAATCAACTTATGTACGAAAAATAATAATAGCTAACAAATGCTTGCAATTAATAAGTATTTATCTATTAAAGTGAAAAGTGACTAATAATTGTGTGTGACCCATAATTGTGCAATGACTGTACCCAAACCAACGATAGTTATTTTTCTCGCCTTCGACTGCACCTTCGTCTGCTTCTCCTTCGGGATGAATTCGTAAGCCTCTGAACCGAACACCTGAAGCATGCTCATGTCCGGTTTCGTCCCATACGAAATCTCATATGGTATCTGCTGTACCAGCTTTGTTGGCCGCATATTCTGTAGGTAGTTTGCCTTGTTAACCGCCTCGGCCCAGTACCGCTAGTGTAATCCTGACACAATGATCACGCACCGAGCCATTTCCACGAGCGAACGGTTTTTCCGCTCCGCGACTCCGTTCTGCTGTCGTAAACTGCTGCTGAACTACTGGCGGCAGCAGCTCGAGCACCTCCCACAACAGCCAATTTTGTGCTGAACAATAGAAAAACACATGGATCTGCTAATTTCCATAACTATTTTTCATTAGACAGTGGAATTTCAACTAAGAATGTTCTAAACTCTTCAGAAACTTGGAACCTAAATTTGGAATTTTTCATCCCCCAAGAGTAAACAAAACAACCACTAGCGCAGTCTGCCGGCCAACACTGGAAGCTCGCCCCCGTTTACTAGTTCAAATTTAGATTACAAATGGTTCAACTTAAGATAACATTCTCCAAGTAAGAATTACTTAAATTTGATAATTTTATGACAAATAATGCGGAATATTATTCGGTTGGTCGATTCTACGATAAATAAGCTTTCATTTGACGTGTTCACATATTGCGTGTGATACAATGCATGAGCTGTACGAGTGCACCGAAAATGTGCTTTCTCTGGGGGGAAATGGGTGAAATCGCTGTGATTTTTCAATTGCCTGTTTTCCATGACAAAAACGCTTTTTTCAATGCTTTTAAAGTCCATGTTATCGGGTTATAATACGGAAAGCTGTTTAACATCTTTTTCGGGACAATATTTGCCCAAAAAGTACGTCGTTTTAATGAATTACAAAATGGTTCAAATTAAGATTACAATTTGACTAGTTCAAAGTTTGATTTCTTACCCTATGAAAAGAAACATATAATGAATAGCGCAAACGACTGTGTGAGCATCTGCTCTTATCACAGCGCGCTCGTTTGTTCGGCTCGGCCATACCGAATGGATTGGATAGACACGGTTCGGCCCGAACGCTTGCGGTGCACACAGATAAAGCATTCGAATATACGGGTTACGTACAAAAGGCTGAAACACAAAAGGCTGAAATAACAAAAGGCTGAATCACAATAGGTTGAAAATGTCAAAAGTCTGAAATAATGATTCGACTAGTTTTCAAACGGCGAGCCTAAAGGCAGTCATGCGAGCCTAAAGACAACACTAACATCACAGGCAAACAGACACACTCTAATTAATCATATCATACACTGATATAATGATCTTTATGAAAATTTGCTAGTTGGCCGACCACTCAGCCCTGACACTTGCATTGGTTTTGCTTGAGTTTGACATTTGACGCACACTACCGCTCATTGGTTGATGGTTCATTGGACGAACATGCTTCCGTTACTATGTTCGAAATCGGAAAGCGTTAGGACTGTTTTTCCGCGCTAAAGTGTGCATTATTGATCGCCTACATAACTATGACAGTATTTCTCCAAAGAATAGCAAAAATCTCTGATCACATTGTTGGCAGCTGTAATGGCAACCAATCTCCATAACAGCATGACTCGAGAGAATAGCTCAAAGAAGCAAAAATCTCCGATTGAAATACCATCAGTATTTTTTTGTGTTAGTTGGTATGCATCATTAGCCTCTCCACTAAGCACATTCTATGACTAGGACTCATATCGTCGGTTTCCTGCAATAGGGGCACAACTCAAAATTTGTCATTTTTGAGATTTTGATGGCAAATGATGAAAAACTATGTAAAATTTCATCTCACAAAGACCCGTTCCAAAATTCGTTGTGAAACGCGAGATTTGGGCATTTTCACCAATTTTCCGCAGTAAGGGCACAACTCAAAATCAGTCAACTTTTTCAATAGTCGTTGAAAAATAGTTGTCAAAAATTCATGAAACAGATAGTCCTTCAGCCCCTTTCTTGAATTTTTGACTACTATTTTTCAACGACTATTGAAAAAGTTGGCTGATTTTGAGTTGTGCCCTTACTGCGGAAAACTGGTGAAAATGCCCAAATCTCGCGTTTCACAACGAATTTTGAAACGGGTCTTTGTGAGATGAAATTTTACATAGTTTTTCATCATTTGCCATCAAAATCTCAAAAATGATAAATTTTGAGTTGTGCCCCTATTGCAGGAAACCGACGATATGTAGCCGATCTGGTTAGCGAACGGGTAGTTATACTGAGGGTGACGGGTTCGATTCTCCCGTTTCGTTGACAACCGCGGGCA
Source organism: Aedes albopictus (assembly GCF_035046485.1). Taxonomy (NCBI): domain Eukaryota; kingdom Metazoa; phylum Arthropoda; class Insecta; order Diptera; family Culicidae; genus Aedes; species Aedes albopictus. The sequence goes on along the minus strand of NC_085138.1, from coordinate 231,689,099 downwards.
TAAAGTATCTTCCTGCCTGTCACACGATATACAAATGCAAAGTGGTCATTGGCAGAGAAGGCTCTCAATTAATAACTGTTGAAATGCGTATAGAAGCTGAAAGCAGGCTTTGTCTCAGTTAGGACGTTACGCCAGAAAAAAAAGAAGAAGAAGTTAACTCATTTCCTGCATTTTTGCAATTTCAGCCTTTTGTGCATTCAGCCTTTTGAAATTCAGCCTTATGTTACTTTCAGCCTTTCGTGTTCAGCCTTTTGTGCATTCAGCCTTTTGAAATTCAGCCTTATGTTAGCATCCCGAATATACCGACAAAAACGTGCACGCATACCAAGCCAACTATGTCTCGTGATGAGCTTATTTTGCGATTGACTGCAAGGCGTCCGCTCAGCGGTGAAAGTTAATTACCAACATCACTGGTCGGTGTCGAATACAATCGTGTGCTATTCGTACGGACGGTTGCACACATGCTGCGGTGGAAAGAGACTTTTCGCTCGCTGTTGACAACGACTCAAGGCTACTCGTGTATGCAATCCTTATGTTTTCACAAAATAGCAAGGTTGATTGAAAGTATCGATGACCACCGAGTGTGGCCGTTGTATTCGGCCTACAAAAGTCGTTGGTCAAATCCAACACTGCCTTCGACTTCCGCTTCACCCTTTGGGGAATGGCAGCCTTGCCATCTTCCCTTAAAAGCATAGGTCACAAGAATTTTTCACAGAGCAGCTATGTACGTATCTTGATACCCCTTGCCAAACCTTTACGCTCCAGATCCAGAATAGCTTGTGGATCACGGTATACCAGCATCCTGTTCCACTCGTGTATGCAATCCTTCGCATGGGACTGCCCCAAATCCGCATTCGCTCGTTCCACCATTTGGAGATGGTAGAGGCCCTCGCTTGACTGCTCAACAGCAGCAAGCCTGTCGCGCTTCGAGATCGTACAGCCGTTCTTGTCGTGAAATCTGAGCTGCTGTACACCAGTGAAGCCTGGTGTGTATTAGTGGAGAAGACTCAACGGCTGCATGTCTCCATCAATAGATACCTGCGGTATATAATTCATGCATGATGACTTTACAACTGGATCTTCAACTTGGAGCTCCATCGTCGATGTCATCAGAAGCCGATAGCGACAGAAATGCTAAAGCGAAATTTTGAGTGGGTAGGCCATACTCTACGCAGAGGCGGAAACTAAATCCGCAAGCAGCAGTTAGATTGGAACCCAGGAGGACATTGCAGGAAATTGCGGCATATGGCAACGCAGCCTCAACAAGAAAATAACCGACAGACGACAGAAATATGACCTGGCTACAGGTAAAGACGATGGCTGAAAAAAGCCCAGGATAGAGATCTTTCAATTCGGCCCTCTGTACCACGATGGGTGCTCAGGACTGAAAACGAGGATTTTAGGATAATTTAAGAATTTAAACTTCTTTTTGCATAAGGGTTGATTCAAACAATTCAAGTCATAGCATTCCCCTACGCAATTTCACAAGGTGTTTATTGGTTCACCTCTAAAGACTGCGTATAAATTGATTGATATGGTGATCCTATGAGAAAAATATGTTTGTTCTCAATGCAGCGAAACAGAAAACGGTGTAAAGTCTGAAGCATTAATTTGTTTTTCCGACATCATCAAAGGGTAAAAAACTTTCCCGACCACAGACCATGGAAGCAAACAACTTTTCCGATCTTTCTGCATTCTCAAGTTTCCCGCCAGAGCCAGAAGCGTCAAGAAGTCCCTCGTAAAGAAAATTATAACACTGTTTTCCTCATCGGTAAACTTCGGCATATAAAAGTAACAATAAACTTTGCTCACACACACCCAAAGCACATAATGTCGGACGGAGGTTGTGTAAGGTGTGGGGATCGGGTTTCCTCCCAATAATATGACATGGGCGACATCTTATCCTTTTGTGGGAACGCCGCTGAGCCATGGGAAAGTGTCATACAAATTTCATTTCGTATTGAGCCCCCGAAAAACTTTGACAATGGATAATATTGGATATGTTCTGGAAGGCTGCCACCACCAGTTGAAAGTAAAACTTTGCTCTGCTTCGAAGCTGTACGTGCATGGGCTTTGGCTGAGCTTTCCTTTTGTGTGATGGATTACAGCTATCAGGCGAGTGATATGGGTCTTGTTTATGTATTGTGGAATTCAATTATACAAGAGCTGTTTCTGCGAATGTTTGTTTAAAGTAACTCAATAAATACAGATCGCATTTTATTTCATCCTTATGCAGGGTATGGGCTGCAAAACGGTGAGTCGAAAAGGAGAGCGTCCAACATAGCAACTCGCAGGTTCCTACCTCATGCTTCCACGCGACAAGCGATGACAAAGACCGCCAGCAGCTAAGAGTTGTGTGCTTAGCTGGTAGTGCAGCCTGGGCACTGTTGTCCTTCTGACTTCAGCTAAATTGAGGAGGTAAGTCTCGAGCGTCTGTTCACCAAGGAGGTGCGGCTCAAGCAGCGTCTGTTCTGTTCTGGCATCCAGCGACTGAGTATGAAATGCTCCTCCACCGGAAGCTATACCTAACGTGGCAGCCCCACCATGGTGAATAGGGGACCTTAGGCCAACAGCCTACAGTTTCCGGAACCCAAAAAAAAAAAAAACGTTACAGAAACCGAAAATGAAAGATTACGAACTGAATCTACGGCAACGACTTTTAGCGCGAAACAAGAATTGTAACTTGGAATGTATTATGCCTAGCCCAGCAGGTTAAACTGGCACAACTAGCCCATGAGGCATGCCGTATGATGCTTGAGATCCTAGGACTGAGCAAAGTACATTGGCCGAACTTTGGAGAACACAGATTGGCGTCGGGTCAAATTCTGCTATACTTTGGCCTACGCGGTCCGGTGAACACGCTCCTCGCCACCGTGGAGTTGGTTTCTTTCTCAGTGCTCACGCCCACGCAGCGCTAATCAAGTGGGAGCCTTTTAATGGAAGGATCATTGTAGCCAGATTCAGAACACGGGTTCGAAACCTTACCATGATCCAATGTTACGCGCCAACCGATGCTGCCGAATTGCAAGACAAGGAGAACTTTTACAGTCAACTGAATGCTGTCGTAGATAAGATTCCGAAAGTTGATATCAAGATCCTCATGGGCGACTTCAACGCGAAGGTTGGCTCCGACAAATCGGGCTATGAACACGTCATGGGACGCCATGGTCTCAGAGAAATGAGCGAAAACGGAGAGCTGTTTGCAGAGTTTTGTGGCAACAATGACATGGGGATTGATGGATCGCTCTTTCCATCGACCAGTGCACAAAGTGGCATGGGTTTCCCGTGATGATTTCACGGAAAATCAAATCGACCACATCTGCATCAGCCGAAAATGGAGACTGAGCCTTCTTTATGTGCGGAACAAACGTAGCGCCGAAATTGTGTCCGACCATCATCCCCTAATCGGCGAGATCCGACTGAGCATTGCTGGACAGGAGGAGAAAATCGGGCGCCGGTTAAACACACGCCGACTGGAAGGCGTTGCGGTGAAAAATATGGGTGAGCTACGCACCCGAAGAAAGCAGTAGATCACAGATCATACCTGAAGGAAAATAGAGGAGCGATGGAACGCCAAAGCTGCGATAGAGCGAGCGAAAACACGAGGAGCCGAATACGTATCCCGTCAGCGCTATTCGGCTCTCAAGAAGGAAGTGAAACGCTCATGTAGACGGGACAAAAGAGCGTGGGCGGACTCCCTAGCCGACGAAGGCGAGAAAACTGCAAACACAGGCTACATCCGTCTCCTCTACGATGTCTCACGTCGCCTTAGTGGGACCAAGATGAATGGTACGATGCCCTTGAAAGACACGTCTGGACAGTTACTGACCGACCCGGCTAACCAGTTGACACACCGGTTCGAGCACTTTGAACATCTTTTTCAAGTGTCGGTCACGCTATCAACACCTCAGCATGATCCACCAAGGGTTCGACGCATTACCCGTGTAAATACCGAAACTCCATCAGTGCAAGAGATAGAAACAGTCATCCGTAGCATGAAATCGAACAGGTCCCCACAACTACCTACTGCATCAATTATTCTGCAATATATGGGAAACCGAGACATTTCCGGCCGACTGGATGCAAGGCATCCTAATAAAGGTACTCAAAAAGGGTGGCTTGACTGAATGCGATAATTGGCGGGGCATCATGTTACTGTGTATCGTTATCAAAGCCCTCTGCAAAGGGATCTTTAACCGGATACAGGAGAAGATTGACGAAACTCTCCGACGGCAGCACACAGGATTCCGTGCTGGACGATCCTGTGTGGACCATTTTGTCACGCTCCGTATCGTCCTGGAGCAAATCAATGAATTCCAAGAGTTTCTCTGTCTGGCGTGCATTGATTACGAAAAAGCTTTCGATCGTCTCAATCCCGGAAACATGTGGGAAGCCCTCAGACGCAAGGGTCTCCCAGAGAAAATCATCGGCCTCATTGAAGCACAATACAGAGCATTTTCGTGCAGAGTACTGCACAATGGTGTCTTGTCCGATCCAATCCAAGTCGTTGCTGGAGTGAGGCAAGTATATATACTATCACCGCTACTGTTCCTCATCGTAATCGACGAGATCCTGATTGGTGTGATTGACCGTGAACCAAATCGTGGATTGCTGTGGCAGCCCATTACCATGGAGCACCTGCATAAATGACTTCGAATTGACTGATGACGTTGCTCTCCTAGCTCAACGGCGCTCTGATATGCAGAGCAAGCTCGATGATCTTGCCAATCGCTCCTCAGCGGCTGGTCTTACCATCAAAGTCAACAAGACCAAATCGTTGGGTGTAAACACGGTCAACACTTCCAGCTTTACGGTAGCTGGGCAATCAGTGGAGAATGTTGAAAGCATCCAATATCTTGGTAGCCAAATGGCGGCGGATGGCGGCACAAAGATCGACATAGGTGCACGGATCAAGAAGGCGTGAGCTGCTTATACGATTTTAAAAATGTATGAAAAACAACCAGATTAGTTGACGCACAAAAATCCGAATTTTTAACTCCAACGTGAAATCTGTGCTGCTATACGCCAGTGAAACCTGGTGTGGATCAGTGGAGAACACTCAACGGCTGCAGGTCTTCATCAATAGATGCCTGCGGTATATAATTCATGCATGGTGTCCTCACAATTGAATCTCCAACGTGGAGCTCGATCATCGATGTCACCAAAAGACGATAGCAACAGATATTCGAGAGCGAAAGTGGAGGTAGGTCGGCCACACTCTACGCAGGGGCGGAATAGATATCTGCAAAAAAGCGTTAGACTGAACCCCAACAGGACATCGGAGCAGTGGCAGACCTAGAGGCTCATGGCGGCGAAGCTTCAATAACGAAATCAAGCAAGTCGACAGAAATTTTACCTGGCCACTGGTCAAGGCGATGGCTGGCAATCGCCCAGGATGGAAATCTTTCAATTCGGCCCTCTGCACCACCGTGGGTGCCCAGGAATGAAAGTAGTAATGTAGGATATGGTTCAGACTTCTCTTATCTAAGGATCATGTTAGTAACATGTAAATAGCCTCGTGGCCTCTTGAGCGTGTGGTTAGAGTCGCCAAGCGTATAACCGTACCATAAAAGGGGGTGAGGGTTCGATTCCCGCTCCGAGTGATGAAACTTTTCACAAGAAATGTTTCTTCCTCGTAATGTGTGTTATGTTGAGTTTCGTTAAGTCTGTATCTACAGCTTCTGGCTCAGTGTCTTTTTATAACAGTTTGTGGACTTTACATCAAGAAGAAAAGAAAGAAGATAAATCCAACGTTAGGACATTCAGATATTCTAAAAAAAGACTTCGACAACATATAATTACAAAGTCGTAGGCGGAAAAATTATAGACAACAGTGTGCTACTGCTGTGATTTATGTTCCCCTGTAGCAGACCTATTCAAAGCATTCAAATCGTTTTGATCCAACAACACTAATTGTCCCATCCATTCACAAAAACTGCGAAACGACGACAACTGAACATTGCTGAAGTTGTTTTGCTTCTCGCTGCAACCATCCTTGATCTGCCTTTTCTATTTTTTACAATTTAATCTCGGATGTCTCTCGTTTGGTGCAATAAATTTTCCTCGGCAGTGGGAATCACTTGCTATCACTGCCCTATGGGCAAGCAGTTGTTGGTAGGTATGTACGTAGCTAGGTAGAGATATACGTATTGTGAGGTTGTATGCCATTGCTGCAATGAGCTAGTGAATGGATGGATAGCGTCAGTCGATGAATGTCGTGTAGTATGTTCTTTGCGCTCAGTCATCAGAAAGCAACGGCCAGTAGTGGCATGGTCTTGCACTTGGTGTAGAAGTTCGCCGGTTGAAGCTGAATGATGTACCTACAATGAGAAGCGAATGAATTTGAAATGAAGTGTCCAATGAGTGTTGCTTTTCCTTACAATTTTGCCGTACAGTTGTGCACAGGAATGTTGTTGCGATGTGATGAATTTACGAACACCGTGCTTGTGAAATAATAAAACGTATTAACGATTCTACATTCACGATAAGTGCTGACTACAAATGTTTTGGTGCTAATAATGATGACATGAAATAATGCACGTCTATCATAGAGTTGATCATTGATGTCTTAACATTACTAGGTTTCAAATAAATTTACAGTGTACGTGTGATATCCATGCCATTCACGTCACGGTAATTGGCAGCTGTAGGTATGCCTCTTCTCCACTTCCTGAGTCATTATCCTTCGAGTGAGTGGAGTATTCCAGTAGCCTGACCGTCCCAAGGTTTGTTATAACAGAGCAATAGCAATGCTGATGCTCCTTGATCCGTCGAGACAAGACTAATGAATTTTAATTTTAATTGCACTGAAATGAAGTGTTCCATGACCTTTTAGAGAGGGTGCTCAAGACAAGCGGTACTGACCGTACTACTGCGTCTACATTGTAGGGGATTTTTCCAGCTTTTCCATTAGTTAGCGGAACCTAGTATAAATATTGGATCGGCATTTTTGTTAGCTGGCACAAAATGTTTTGTGTGCTCATTCTTTTTCTGTTTGGCGTAACGTCCTAATTGGGATAGAGCAATTTTTCATATTAGCGATCTTTTAACACTTCCAAAGTTGATAACTGAGAGCTTTCTCTGGCAGCATATCGTTTGGTGGACACGAAGATTACTCTATGTCCGATCGAGTTAAGGAAATTTCCAATTGAGGGGGTTCGAAGCAAAGGAGTGTAAGTGAACATTTTGTCGTTTTTGAGCTAAGCATATTAAAACATTTCAAGCGTTCAAGCTTTCAGGAACTTTTTTAAGATTATGTTTGTGATAATAAGAAAAATTACAATAAAATCGGAAAAAAATTGGGTCGATTTTGAAACTCCATATATTATGTATTTTTTTTTATAGAATGAGAAAATCTACTGATCAAATACCCAAGAGCAGAGCTGAAAAAATCATTTCGTCAAATCTAAATTCAATCACCTACATCTCATTTTAGAAGCTGAACCCGAGAAAATGGTATATGAAAAACTTGTGCGGCTAGACCAGTTCTGCTAGAAAGTCACGGAAAAACCGATATTTTACGAATATTTAAGGTAAATGTCACGGAATACTTTCGAAAAATGCCAATGATATTCACGGTGAATATCATTTGGCATTTTTCAAAGGTAGTCCGTGACATTTACCTTAAATATCCGAAAAATTGCAGTTTTCCCGTGACTTTCTAGCAGAACTGGTCTAGCCGCACAAGTTTTTCATATATCATTTTCCCAGGTTCAGCTTCTAAAATGAGCTGTAGGCGATTGAATATAGATATGACGAAATGAAATTTTCAGCACTGCCCATTAGGTAGTTCCTCGGCTTATGTACGCCCGTTATGGATGGCTTTGAAGGGGGGGGGGGGGGGGGTTTAGGTTGGCGTACATATTAAGTACTCTCGTAAACGTTCACCAGTTACCGCCTGTTGGCGCGTAGGGGAACTGCGGCCATAACGCCCATAGGGGGCAAGTTGCGCCACCCTAGTTTTAGACAAACCACGTTATTTTCAGTACTTTTTTCAATTGCAATCGCTAAATTGAGAATAAAAATGCTTCTTTACATTTGAGTTTACATATTTTTACTGAAAAAATTGTACAAAAACTTCGAAAACAGATTTTAATTACTTTTGATGTAATTTTAGCCTGTCAAATGTTTGCACTTTTTTACATCATTCAAAAGATTTTTTCTCGCTATCCCCACAAACTGTTTTGCACACTCCCATTATTTGTGTACCAAGCGGAAAAAGTATCGAATTTGACCCTTACAACTTTTTTACAAGGGTACAAACTTCTGAGGCATATGTGGGGTAAAATGCCCACCCCTAGTTATTTACATTAAAATAGCCATTTAGATCCAAATTCTGGCACAAATTATGTAGAACACAAGTTGGAACCAAGCAACAGCACATTTTTACTCTAAAACAGTTCACTAATCACACAGCCATGCGTCATTTTGTAGTAATTATTGATAAAACAGCTCACTATAACGTCTAAATGGAATTGACCCATAATTACAGGTGATCCATAATTATGTAATGACTGTATACCATTCACGAACAATAACAGTTATCAATAAACCAGGCGCGCAAGTATATGTTCACAATTTGGCATCCTGGCGTTAGCTGTGGCTAGTGGCGCGTTTTACCCCTCATTCAAACTAAAATTCTGAAAATCAAACTTTTTTCAAATTAGAATTTTTCAGTAGTAAAACATAAAACTGGTTTATGATTTCTTCCATTTGGAAGGAAACATGTTGGTGCTTTATGTTAGTGCCAAAAAATATGTATTATAAAATGTTTCGTGGTTAAAATTGGACTCTTCCTTAACGTGGGCGTCTTACCTCCAGTTCCCCTATCCGGGGCCAACTCCGGTCGGGTCGGGCGGACTGTATTTCGGACGGGATGAAAGAAATCGACACTTTTGGTTCATTAGGGGCTGTCCATAAACCACGTGGTCATTTTTTGGGACTTCCACTTGTCCGCCCTCGCACACATCCTTTCCACAATGTTGTCCGGAGTGATATCTCTACCGCATAACTCCTGCATACTCGACCTTTGCTCCACGAAGCGTGGGCATTCATAGAGCACATGCTGCGCGGTCTCGTCGCAGTCTGCGCATTCCGGATATGCGGAGGAGCCTGCATGTCTGAATCTGTGCCGATCCACCAAATCACCTGCGGGTTCAAATCTATGCTGATATCACCTACAGCACCCATGGCCTGACATAAATTGAGTCAATTGAAAATTAGCCTCGCCGTGGGGCCTGCTCGTCCATTTAGGCATGCTCGGTATGAGCATGTGTGTCCATCTACCCTTGCTGGAGAAATCTCATTCCCTCTGCCACTTCAACATAGACGAGGTTCTGGCGATCCGTCCCGCGCCTCTTATGCCGCGTCGCTCGAAGCACTCTTCATCCTCTGCCACAACTAGTGCTGTGAGCATCATGCCCGCCAGCACACATACCGCGTCCTTTGAGGCCGTGCGGCATACGCTGGCCACCCCAAGGCACATCAACCTGTGGGTACACTCGAGTTGTTTCACGTTTCGGTTCACCACTATTGTTACGCAGAACAGAGTGCGATTAATTTGAACACTAAAGTAATTTGAGCACCCCTGCGAATACCCCAGCAATTGTAAAGATAGTCGTAGAACAATGCTGTTATGAGCTAATTTGTAAAACCAGTGCGGAGATGTATTTCGAAGAGGATGGCAGCATTTGCCTGCCCAGCTAGGTTACCGAATTAGTAAGTACATAAATGTATGTGTATATTGAATGGTTTTTAATAAATGTGCCTATTTTAGCTTTTTAGCTGACCAAATTAAATATGTGTCTGCTGTAAGAGTCGGTACGATCTCTTCCACCCTCATCCGCAACACTAAAAAGTAATTCGACACGACGAATTATTCCCTGTTGGAGACGCTTTGGGACCCAGTCAAGTGACCACATCTCGGAATAGATATTCACCGCGCGATGCAACGAAATTCTATTCATCAGAGAGTCACTCTCTATGGGACATTGTAAGTCGTCTGATACGGGCATCATCAGAAACGACACACACCGCTGGCGCTGGACAGATAATCGACAACGCGTACAAAAACGACTATCACTGGTGCTTTTGTGCATGGCATTTCCAACGGTATGGATTGATCAGCAACAAGCAGGATAACCGTGGGTTGACCACCGCAGGTCAACGTAATTCGCAAATTTCCAGTTGCCCTGATCTTACCAAACGTAAATGTTATGAATGCATGTTGGTCTTTCTAGCTGCGATGGTCGTTTCGATGGTGGTGTAGTTAGAGTATCACAATAGTTCCGTTTTGTGTTGTACCGTTCAGCTTCATGATAGACGAGCAGTAAATAGAGATGTTCAATTTTAATATATTAAGCTTAAACATGATCTCTATTTTCAATATTAGTTTGTTAGTTATGTGTATGCAATTTAGTATTTGACTACTTTGTGCAGATATAGAAATAAGTGAAAATATTTCCAGTGTTCAAATTTAACAATTGTAAAATTTCATAAACTATGAAATGTTACGCGGGGGAGTGTTACGCAGAACAGAGTGCGATTAATTTGAACACTAAAGTAATTTGAGCACCCCTGCGAATACCCCAGCAATTGTAAAGATAGTCGTAGAACAATGCTGTTATGAGCTAATTTGTAAAACCAGTGCGGAGATGTATTTCGAAGAGGATGGCAGCATTTGCCTGCCCAGCTAGGTTACCGAATTAGTAAGTACATAAATGTATGTGTATATTGAATGGTTTTTAATAAATGTGCCTATTTTAGCTTTTTAGCTGACCAAATTAAATATGTGTCTGCTGTAAGAGTCGGTACGATCTCTTCCACCCTCATCCGCAACAACTATCGCATTGCAGCGGCGCCATACCGTGTAGTGTGGAGACAGCTACTGTTGCGAGAAGCGTACGCTTACTCAGGACTATTGCCGAGCTATTTGACATTCTCTCTCTCTTTCTCTCTTCTTGGCGTAACGTCCTCATTGGGACAAAGCCTGCTTCTCAGCTTAGTGTTCTATGAGCACTTCCACAGTTATTAACTGAGAGCTTCCTCTGCCAATGACCATTTTGCATGCGTATATCGTGTGGCAGGCACGAAGATACTCTATGCCCAAGGAAGTCAAGGAAATTTCCTTTACGAAAAGATCCTGGACCGACAGGGAATCGAACCCGTCACCCTCAGCATGGTCATGCTGAATATCCGTGCGTTTACCGCCTCGGCTATATGGGCCCTATTTGAGCTATTTGACATTATCTTTGACAATACCATTATCGCCATGCTTGCACTTTTGCAGGCATATTCTAAGTGGCTTCCGCATTTCAGGTTATCATCGATCATGACCCCCAATTGCTTCAGTAAGCGCTTAGAATTGACCGGGCATCCGCCTGTGACAACCAATGCCTGTTGTACAGACTTGCGATTGTTTACCACCGCCAACTCCGTTTTGTGGTGTGCGAGTGCCAAATGTCTCGACCTCATCCAGTCCTCCACTATGCCAATTGCCTGCGTTGCTGCCAGTTCCATTTCTTCTATCGACTCGCCGTATATCGCGAGGGTAATATCATCGGCGAAGCCGACCAGCTTTACGCCTTGTGGAAGCCTCAATACGCCATCACACGCCGCGTTTCATAGTGCCGGGCCCAGGATGGACCCCTGAGGTATCTCCGCGGTGATGTAGCTCCTCTTGCCTTCCTCGGTGTCATAGATCAACAACATCCTATTCTTGAAGTAGCTCTCCAGTATCCGACAGAGGCTAACCGGGACTCCTAGGTGGTGTATGGCGTTAAACGCATTCTCTGCGTCCACCGTGACGACTGCGCAATAGCGGATTTCCGTTCGCTTTTCGGCCGTTACAGACCTAATAGCGTCTACAGTCGATTGACCCTTCCGGAAGCCGAAATGTGGCCGGAAAGGCCACAGTCATCGGGTTTCTCGGTATCATAAGCCTCGACAGAATGGTCTGTTCCAACAGTTTTCCGGCGATATCCAGAAGGCAAATAGGTTTGTATGCCGACGGGTCGCCAGGTGGCTTCCCGGGTTTAGACATTGGCCGTATTGATGGCTACGGTCGGGAAACTGTCCGGACCCGGAGCCTTGTTTAACTTAAGCGACTGTTTGCTATTGCGATGAGTTCGTCGTTCGTCACCGGGGCTACCTTGCTTTGGGCGTTTTGGGTGCGGGAACAGCGTTTCCACGATCTTCTGCAGCATCTCGGGGGAGCCTTCTGGGGGTGCTGGCGCGCCCTTCGTTTTGACTATGACTACTCTGTAGGCATCACCCTAAGGGGTCGTGTTCGCTGCCTGGCGGAGATTTTCGAGCAACGCCGCTTACGTGCCTAGATCTCTTTGTCCAACGCCAGTTTAGCCATCCTGTAGGCCTCACTTCGTTCCATTCTACCCTCATCGGTGCGAGCTCTTTGCATCCTCCTTCTAGCTCTTAGGCAAAACACGCGGAGTTCTGCGTTTTCTGGACACCACTAGCATACTGGTTTGCATCTATTTCTGGGTAGGGATCGCCTTGACATTGCGGCGTCACATGCACGGCTTAGGGTTTCCTACTACATAGATCATCGTTGCATAGATTGTCGGTGTTACCCTTCTTAGGCATTCGCTCCACAAATACCGGCTTATTGAAGCGCGAGGTCAGCCATCTCCGATGACGATCCGATGAGCTATTGGTGAAATAGTGTGGCCAAGAGTGTGGCTTATCTGCATACGAAGCTGCAACCTCTCTGGAGATAGTCTGAGCTACTTTAAGGTTGACACTAGCCCCACATGCTTCTCTAACGCGCCAGTCGATCTTAGGAACGTCCGCGTCCCATGGCCGTTGCCATTGACGAGGCCTGGTGGCTAACGAAAGGAAGGTTCGTCAACGTAAGCTCGTGCCACTGATTCGAGGCACGCTAGACTATTGGCATCCCACCTGATAGGTGGTCGATTTCCAGGGAGCGCCCAGCCTTAGTAGCCAGGTCCGCTACCGTATGTACCAGTGCTACCACCATTAGCTACCGGTGAAGTCTTAAAAGCGAAATCTCATTGCATTGAGATTCTACAGTGTTTAGCACCGCGCGGTGATACCTCTGTTCCGGAGTTTGGATCTATGAAGTATGTTTGAGACACACATTACCCTAGCTACTTTATTGAAAGTGCAACGAGCAGCTGCAGCGTCCACTCAGGGCCCCAAGGATATTCAACTTTGTTTTGAGCATTGATGCCAACTTAGGGAGTGGGTGCAAGCATGGTTCAGACCTCCCCCCCCCCCCAATATTTGATGATTATCTATTTTCCCATACAAAAAATCAGAAAAACCAGACTTTGTGACCAGGAACCGTTAAGGCCGATTGAGGAGTCTTCGTTGGCGAATATCAGGTGGGTTTTCGTGAGGGCCGATCAACAATGGGGCAGATGTTCACCCTGCGGTAGATTCTTGATGAATTTCTGGAGTACAACTTGCAGATCCATTATCTGTTTATTGATTTCAATGCCACGTACAATTCAGTGAAGAAAAACGAATTATGGTAGATTAAGATGGACCTTGGTTAGCCGGTGAAACTGATTAGACTGCATCGTGCGGTGTTTGACAGATTTAAATGAAGTGTACGGATCGCGGATTAAATTTCGTCATCGTTCAAACCTCAGACGGACTGAAGCAGGGCGAATTCGAACTTACTGTTCAACGTAACACTGGAAGGAGCGATAAGGAGAGCTGGTGTACAAAGGACCGGAACCATTGTGGCGCGGTCGCATATGCTCCTGAACTTCACGGATAATATCGACATTGTCGGGATCGACTGTCGGGCCGTGGAAGAGGCGTTCTTACCTTTTAAAAGGAGACTGCGAGGATTGGACTCACGATTAACACCACAAGGACCAAGTACATGATTACTGGTGATTTACGTCGGTCCAGCTGTAGTAGTGGTGATGAAGTGACGCTAGGTGGTGAAACGTTTGATGTTTTGGACGAATTTGTTTGTCTTGTTACTCTTGTAACATGCGATAATGTTGTTACCCGCAAGATTAGAAGACGTATTGCGGCTGTGAATCAACACTTTTTCCGTCTTTGAAACCAGCTGAAGTCCCGTAGGCCATAAATGAAGGCAAAACTCGCGTTGTAGTCTGATTCTTCCGGTCGCTTTATGACGTTGAGAGCAGTGCTGGAAAACCGCTATCTACTGCGGCGCGAACTGTTCTTGCAGCTGTGGTTCGCGATCGTCCGACAGGAACACGAGCGTAAGGTTTGCATCATTCTGCACTGCGATGCTTTTGTGATTCACGGCAAATATTTTTCTAATAAAATCTTATTTCGGAAAACTTTTTTAACAATATCATTCGTATGAATGACTTCCTATGTAGTATAATCAAAGGTATAATTGGGCAACCTTTTTTGGCAGAAAAATAACAATGATCCAAACGTGAGCAAACTTTGACTTGGTTCACGATCCAGCTGTGTCTACGTACATTTTACATTTTGTTTTGCTCTGGTTCTTGATTGGACGAAGCGAGAGCCGTTCGCTGTTCGTTGGATTGGATCGCGAGAGTCTGTGCAAAGATTTTGATTTGTTTGTACCGTAAACCGGGGTCAAATTGATCAGCGGGGTGAAATTGATCACTCGGATACTTCATTGTAATTTCATTCTAGGAACTCTTAAGCGTCGTAATGATCTTAAACTTTTTACGTCATCTGATTCGTGGATGTCTAGAGATGAGTGTAGACTTTTAATTTTTAAGAAAACAGTTAGTTTTGCCATATTTTTTCAAAGAATTTGCAATGTATTTTTCTTTTAGCTGAAATCATTGCTACTAAAAAATCAATTGCTAATAGGGCTTCCCGTAAATTCTTTGTTTTAACATTTTTGTGGAGCCTTGGTTGGAATGTTATGCAGCTAATCAGAACATGAAATAGTTATTAAAAGTTCATTTTAAGAGGAAATAGTCATTTATTGTGATAAAAATCACTTATTTCATATGAAATTGCCTACCTTCAGGCGTTTAAAGGGAAATTTCAAAATTTAATTTTGCATTTAAAGTATTAAATTCACTAGTTGTAAGATTTTAGACGCGTTATTCGGTTTTAGAAGAGCAAAATTAAGCGGAGAAGGAAATTTTCCTTTCGAACCGATACTTAATTGTAAACTGATCAATTTCGCCCCAAAGTGGCTTTTCCAATATTTTGATATTTGGAGTTATTTAACTTAAAGTTTAAATTTGTTGAACAAAATTCTGTCACATGGTTCCGTGGAGATCCACAGGGTACTGGTTTTACAGATATTCTTTTGGCAACATTTGAACAGGCACTAATGTTATCCGCAAAAGTTGTTTTAAAGTAATCAATTTGACCCCGGATTACGGTAGTTCATTTCGGTAGAGAGCATGATGCTTTCTACCGCTGTTTGAGAGAAGTTGATAGGAAAGCCTTTGGAGTCTTCGAACGTAAAGTGCTGCGAAAAATAGTACCGGCGCTTAACTACCAAGCATACAAAGAGATGAATACAGTGAACTGAATAAAACAAGCAGGCCGCGGTGGGCTGTGCACGAATCTTGTATGCCGGATGAACGATAAAATCATATTCAGAGCCAGGAAGTGGCTGTCGGATTTGTGGATGGGCGCCCTTCACCTAATCGTTATTTATTTCTTGAACAT
The DNA here is from genome assembly GCF_035046485.1 of Aedes albopictus. Classification (NCBI taxonomy): domain Eukaryota; kingdom Metazoa; phylum Arthropoda; class Insecta; order Diptera; family Culicidae; genus Aedes; species Aedes albopictus. The sequence goes on along the minus strand of NC_085138.1, from coordinate 231,673,466 downwards.
GGAGCAAACAATTCTGGAGCTACAAAATCATATCTCAACAACAAAGCTTCGTGGAAACAAAGTCTTCGGTAGAAACGCAATATTTTTTTTTTTCAGAATGCGTCATTATTGATAAAAGCATTGATATTATATACTTGCTCGTACAGTAAACGTGAAAAATGAGGCATCCTGCCCTTAATGCTGAGAATCATGGACGTCAACCTCAATAACCACAAATCATTCATTCCTTCTCATCTTCCTCACTCGGCATCGAATAACTTCTGATAATCTGATACCTGACTCCACTCTGACTGTGTTCTTTAAATCCGTGGTAGACACGGTACGACTCCGGAAAAGGTGGTGGAAATACTCATCAGCGCTTCATCATTGTCACAACGAATTGACCTGAAGCGCGTCGGTGTTAAACTGGAACACGTCCTTTATCCCGCACTCATTGTCATTGACCACAACCAGCCATCATCATCGGTTGGACTTATTGGAAGAGCAAACGGCAGGCAACCGTTCGATCCCACACTGACTGGTCCCAAGGGGACAATTGAAATGACATCCTTCTAACGGCACGGTGGTGGCTAGGCGAGACCGCAAGACCACGTCAGCTTTATCGGTGTGGAGAGATTCAAAGGCTTTCACATCTTGTTTAATCCGCTACGTTTCGCTGTGGGCGTCGTCAGGCAAAAGCTTATCCCATATATCTAGGTTAAGCAAGACATATGTAGCCATACTCAGTGAAATCCTGTTAGAGAGGCTGGATGGATGATGGAAAGCTATGATTAGCACGCTTTTTGCGTTTGGAGTCTGAGATTGCTCGCTGACAAGGATTGAGCAAGATTTTTTTTTTATTGAAAGTCTTGAATATGGTTTGGCACAAAGCAAATTGAAACAAACAGATTTAACTATGTTTGTCGGAGCGCTTGCTACCATTAACAAGAATAATGAACATCCCTACCCATCGTTGGCAAGTTCGCCGGCAGCAGAGGAAAAATTCCTTTACTCACAAAGTGTCTGCAGATGATTGGAGGGAAAGTAATTTACTTCGCAATTGAGTAAATAGCAAGCAAAAGGTATGAATCTGAAAATCCATTCGCTTTTATTGCCTGTGCGATTTGTGTGATGTGCCTCAAGGGAGCCCAGGCTAAAATGTGATGCTACTCGACGTCGCTCAGTGGGGGAAATCCAAGAAAAAAGGCAGCCAAATCTCCCTAGCAGGTTTGTAGTGTTTGTGATGTATTTAACCCTCGAGCGATCGCGCTGTTGTATTTTGTACAACACGTTGAAATAATCTCGCTTTTCGTGTTCAGCATTAGCGTGGTGCTGACGGTGGTGGGTAACCACGCGAGTTACGGAAAGTTAATGATTCACTCGTTATGGGCTGTTCATAAACCACGTAGACCAAAATTTGATCATCTCAGACACCCCCCCTACCTCTCCCCCCTCGTAGACTTTTGTCCATACAAAAATTTGTCTGTAGAACCTAAGAATTGAGCACTCTTAGAAAAATTCATGTAAATTTAAGTTCTCCTGGATGCACATAAAAGGAGCAGCCCGTTCGACGCAAATTTACGTCTTCTATCACAAATAAAGTCGGAGCTAGCAATCGCTAAAACCGAATCGACAGATGAAACATATGAAAGTAAAATAATGAACTGGATTCGAACACTGGTCCGCTGATTGAGAATCACGGACTTTACCTCTCGGTCATATAACCGAGTTGTAGGGGAAGTGATAAATGTAAAACTGTTTCTACCTGCCTGGTCAGATAGGTTTGTTGACATCTTGTGCAATCAATACGAACTTACATGATGGATATAAAATTCAGTCAAATTGGCCATTCAGTCATGAAATGTTTACGTACGTTGATGGTTTACATCACGTGTAAATTCCTAATTTTTTAAGAGTGAGGTTAGAAATAAATGAATGGCATAAATATACACTCTTAAAAAATTAGGAATTTACACGTGATGTAAACCATCAACGTACGTAAACATTTCATGACTGAATGGCCAATTTGACTGAATTTTATATCCATCATGTAAGTTCGTATTGATTGCACAAGATGTCAACAAACCTATCTGACCAGGCAGGTAGAAACAGTTTTACATTTATCACTTCCCCTACAACTCGGTTATATGACCGAGAGGTATAGTCCGTGATTCTCAATCAGCGGACCAGTGTTCGAATCCAGTTCATTATTTTACTTTCATATGTTTCATCTGTCGATTCGGTTTTAGCGATTGCTAGCTCGACTTTATTTGTGATAGAAGACGTAAATTTGCGTCGGACGGGCTGCTCCTTTTATGTGCATCCAGGAGAACTTAAATTTACATGAATTTTTCTAAGAGTGTAGCAACAAAGGACATCATGAAACGGGGCAGCTCTTTAAGTGTCCTCACTACTCCCTATGTCCTCGATTGACAGAATAGGGCCGATACCACACTTGCTTCCGGGGAGCTCTTCCTAGCCTTAAGCCAGATCAAAATTGAACATGACCAGTACCTCTAACAGGATCTGACTCCGTTATTTCGTGGTACGGCCTTCTCATTCCACTGGTTAGGCACTGAAGTCACCAGCTATTCCCAACAGTTTGGACCAGTCCACAACCCGATTACCGTAACCGGCGGATTCACGGTATGGGTTCGCTATGATAGCAATATCCGTCTCCCGATCGTGACAACCTGTCACTGCAGTTTTTGGTTTGCATCACAGTGATTCAGGTTTAATAATTTGCAATTTCAGGTTTAATTGCAGTCGAATTCGGTGTCTTTCTCCATCACTGCTAGAGACAGAAACAGCCATTCAATACATAAAGTCTAACAAAACTCCTGGTTTCGATCGCATGTCAGCAGAAATTCACAAAGTGGACCCCATGCGCGCGAATGGTGCATCAACTATTCTGGAATATCTAACACATGACGACTTTTCCGGCTAACTGGAAGCAGGGGAAGGGGGATGACGCTACGGTGAAAAGGTCCTTCGTAGAAAAGCTGGAGAACCGTGTTGCGGATATTCCGGAAGGTGGAAGTAAAGAAGATCAATGGATCGCCATCTAGAACGCCTTCATCGCCACCGGCGAGAATAATTTGGGTGAGCTACGGACCCGGAGAAAGCAGTTGATCACAGATGATACCTGGAGGAAGATAGAGGACCGAAGGAACGTCAAAGCCACGATAGACCGATCGAAAACACGAGGAGCCAAAGTCGTAGCCCGCCAACGCTATTCGGCTCTCGAGAAGGAAGTGAACGGGACAGAAGAGCGTGGGCGGACTCCCTGGCTGGCGAAGGCGAAGAAACCGCAAACACCGGTGACATCCGTCTCTTCTACGATGTTTCACGTTGCCTTAGTGAGACTATAGATGAATGCTACGATTCCCGTGAAACACACGTCTGGACAGTTATTGACAGCCGGGTCGAATGCTGGTTCGAGAACTTTGGAATCTTTTTTAAGTACCCGTCACCAACACGTCGGCATGATCCGCTAAGGGTCGATGCATTACCCATGACAACACGGAAGCTCCATCAGTGCCGGAGACAAGGATGGGATCATTCATTTGCAATCATTTACATTCACTTGCTGTTAACTCGCTTCAGAAACATCACAGCAAACATCAATGTATGGAACACTTTTTATTTTTGTTTTACCTTAAACTTTGTAGAAGAATATATTAGCGTAGAATCAATAGTTAAGTCAACAGAAGGCAGTAAACGCAACTCTCCATGGCGTGAATGTAATTTACATTCACCGCGTGGAGAGTTGCCTTCGCAGCTAGCTCACGACTTTGGTATGCGTGTGTGACCCCAATGTTATTCGGCAAGCTTTCAGATAAAACTACAAGGTTAAATTCATCCATACATTGTTTTTCGATAGCATGCTTCTGAACTGAGATAATAGCAAGTGAATGTAACTCTTTGCAAATGAATGGTCCCATCCCTGGCCGGAGATAGTAACAGTCATCCGTAGCATAAAATCCAGCCTCCTGTCACCGCAATACCACCCCACAGGAAAATAACGAGCCAACATCTCTGGTTCCCACTTCCAGCCGCCTTGTTGAACATAATAGCGGCGGCTCGGCGGCTTGGTTCCCCATGACAGCGCAAAGTTTGTAAACAAACATAATTCCAGGAGCAAAAATCAAAAGCGGCGAAACTTTTTTTCACAACCAATTTTTTTTTTCACCTTTAAAATCGTTAGTTTAAGCAAAACATTATTTTCAATTCCGCAATAATTTATTTAAAAATGAAGTCGTAATAGGATCAGCTCGTCTTCGTCACGGGAATAAAGTTTCCAGAAAATTTAGATTTGTTATTGATATGATTCAGCCACAGTCAATAATCGATTCTGGATTTTGATGCTGACCTCAAAAACATGGCCGCGTGACAGGAGGCTGATAAAATCCAACAGAGCCACGAGGGTCGATTGCACAGCAGTCGTGACCCCGTAGTACCTGTCTACACAACTGCTGCATCAATAATTCTGCAACATATGGAAAAACCGCGACATTTCTGGCCGACTGGATGCAAGGCGTCTTAGTAAAGGTAGGTACCCGAAAAGGGTGACCTGACTTTATGAGATTGGCGGGGTGTCATGTTACTGTGTATCGTTCTCAAAGTCCTCTGCAAAGTGATCCTTAACCGGATACAGGACAAGATTGACGCAACTCTCGGGCGGCCGCAGGCAGGATTCCGTGCTGGACAAGCTTCCAATATTTTGGAATAGTGACATCAAGATCGACATAGGTGCACGGATCAAGGCGTGGGCTGCTTTTGCGAGTTTAAGAAATGTTTGGAACAATAATCAAATTAGTCGACGCACATAAATCCGAATTTTCGACTCGAACGTGAAATCTGTACTGCTGTACGTCAGTGAAACTTGGTGTGTATCAGTGGAGAACACTCAACGACTACAGGTCTTCATCAATAGATGCCTGCGGTATATGATTCGTGCATGGCGGCCTCGAAGGAGTTCCTTCGTCGATGTCATTAAAAGCCGATAGCGACAGAAATTCAGGAGCGAAAGTGGAGGTGGGTCAGACACACTCTACGCAGGGGCGGAAACGAAATCTGTAAGCAAGCGTTAGATTGGAACCCAGCAGGACATCGCAGCAGAGGCAGACCCAGACGCTCATGGCGGCGCAGTCTCATCAACAAAATAAAACAAGTCGACGAAATTAGACCTGGCCACAGGCGGCAGCATACAGAATTCCGTGCCGGAAGATCTTGTGTTGTCATGTTCCGTATCATCCTGGAGCAAGTTAATTAATTTCAAGAGCCCCTCTATTTGGGCGCCCTAGATGTAAGGGAGTGCTGAATAATATCGTCAACCTCATTGAAGTTCAGTACGAGGCTTTTACATGCAGAGTCTGGAGTACACTCCGTCTTTGTTCGACCCCATTCTGGTAAACACTGGTGTGAGGCAAGGATGTATACTATCTCCGCCACTGTTTCTTGTCATAATCGACGAAATCATTATGGTGGCGATTAGCCGTGGAGCACCCTGGAGCATCTGAACGACTTCGATTTGCCCGATGATGTTGCTCTACTACCCAACGGCGCTCTGAAGAGTACGCTCAATGACCTGGCCGAATGCTCCTCTACGGCGGATCTAACCATCAACGTCAGCTGCAGGTTTTTCATCAACCGATGGTTGCGGTATAGAAATCGGGCCTGGTGACCTCACAAGTGAATCTCGAATACTGAGCTTCATCGACGATGCCATCAGAACCCGATATCAACAGAAATTTGAGAATGTTAATGCAGGTGGATTGGCCACTCAAGACGAAAGGGTGGAGACAAAATCTGCATGCAAGTGCTGGATTGAAATTCGGTAGGACATCGCAGCAGAGGTAGACCTAGGATATTAAGGAAGTCGATAGGAATCTGACCCTGGGGCTAAAGCAAGTAGCTTCCCAGGATGCAAATCTTTTACGTTGGCCCTATTGGGGTGCTCAGGATACATGAGTGAGTGAGTAAATGAGTGTACTCCAGGTACCCTACAGGCTTGGTTATCTATCGAGCATTTTTAAACCCCTTTGACCTCAGCATGGTTCGCATGCCATCTTGACCCCCCGAAACAGGTGACCCGTAATGGTTTTGTGGTTTTTGGAAGCAGTGGTGTCATCGAGGTTACTCCAAGTTACTCACTGAGTAACCAGCTCTTGAGATAAAAAAAAATAACAAAATTTATTCCCTATCAGTATGAGTGCCCAAGGATTACTCCCCGGAATTCGCCGGAAATAACTTACAATGATCTATCAAAGATTCATACCTAATTTTTCTTCAAGGATTTCCGGAGTTTCTTACAGGAATTTGTTCAGATATTTCATTTGCTATTTCTTAGTGTTCCCCAAAAGGCTATTTTTGAAAATGTTGCCATGATTTTTTCAGAAATTCTTTGAGAGATTTCTCAAGAAATTTATCAAAGCATGCATTTGGAAAACAATTTATAGATATCTTCATATATTACTCCTTCGGTTCCTTTAAAAAATCTATCAGAAATTCCGGAAGTGATTCCTTCGGATTTTTTCCGAGAGTTTAATAAAAAAATCTGCAATTTCTCTTTGGGTTCATCCCGAAATTTTTCCATAGATTTCTTTAGAAAACCTTTTTCTTTTTTTTCAGAAAATCTTTTACGGATTTATTTGAAAGTTTTTTAGAAAATTTGCCATAGATTTCTACAGAAGTTGCTCTAGAATTTCATTTAAAATTAACTCTAGAGGATTGTCCAAAAATTTCTCCAAGAACTCATCTAGAAAACCTTTATCTTTCAATTCTCTCAACATTCTGGATTTTTTTCAGGAAATCATCCTCGGATTTCCTCAGAAACGGTTTCAGCGATTCCTCCAGAAAATCAAAAGTTCAGAATTCCTATAGAAATTTATCCACTAATTTCTCTAAAAAATCTTCCACGGACTCCTTTAGGAATTCTTCCATTTTTTACTGAAAGATCCTTTCTGAATTACCTTTTTAAAGATGTCCAAGGATTCCATCAATAAATCTTCTATGAATTGCTTTCAAAATTGCTCCAAGGATTTTTTCAGATGATTTCAGAAAATCCTGCAGAAATTCTCCCAGGAGTTCGTACATAGATTTTACAGGATTTCCTCCAAATATTTCTCAATGTATTCTCCAGGCATTTCTTTAAGGATAACTTTAAGAATTACTCTACGAATGCTTTGAGGAATTTATTTAGAAATGTATCCTGAGAATTTCAACAGGAATTCCTTCAGAAATATCTACAGTTTTTTTTTTCAAAGGATCTTTAAAGAAGCTTATCTAGGTGTTTTTTTTCTAGTATTTCTACAAGATTTTCTTCTGAAATATGTCCAAAAATTGCTTCAGAAATAATTTCAGAAATGCTTTCAGCGATTCCTTCGAAAAATCTTATTTTTTTTTAGAAAATCTTCCCAAGCAATTATCTTAAAGAAAACTCAATTAACTTTTCTAGAAAGTCCGCCCCAGGCTTTTCCGAGGAATTTCTCCAGGTATTTCTCTAACAAGTTTTTCAAAACTTTCTTGTGGGATTCCTTCAAACATTTACCAGGATTTTCTTTTCAGATATTTCTGGATCTCCAGTATCTCCACCATTCAAAAGTACTTTCTGAGATTTTTAAAATAAACTTTACTGGAGATTTCTTCAAAAATTATTTCGCGGATTCTTTCAGAAATTTCCGCTCGAATTTCTATTGATTTTCCTTCAGGGAATCATTCAAAATTATCTTCAGAATCTTCTTCAAAGTTGAAGGGATTTCTTCAGAAATTTCAGTGCAGGGATTCTTCAACAGTTCTCTCATGGAGTTTTACAGAAATTTATCGACAATTTCCTACAGAGACCATTCATGAAATTTGTCCAAGAATTCCATGAGAAACTTCTTCTGGGGTTCCTGCAGAAATTCCTAAACGATTTTATTTTGGGAATTGCTCCTGTGGCTCCATCAGAAATTACTCCTGGGGTTCCTTACAAGATTCATGTATGAATTGCTTCAGATGTTCGTCCAGGGATTTTTCTCTGAAGTTTTTCCACAAATTTCATAAAAATGCTAGGTAAAACTCTTGGAAGAATCTCTAAAGGAAATTTTAAAGAAATATCTGGAACCCTTTCATAAAAAAAACTCCTTGTAATAACTTTTGAGATGCCTAGAAAAATTTCTTAAAAATATTCTGGGGCGGTTCTTGGACAATATCTCCTGGTAAAGTACATGAAGAATCTTCTTAAGATACTTCTTTATTTCCATGAATTATGAGAAACTTCTTGAGGAATTCTGAAAGTTATTTCAAGGAAAAATTGCTTAGGATATTTCCTGAAGAGAAGTCTTGCAAATATTCGTAGGTAAATTTTTGAAGGAATCTTTAAAAAAATGTCTGCCAAAATTCCTGCAGAATTGCAGACAAACTTACTGGTGGAGTTCTTGTATAAATCCATCAATAAATTTCTGAGACGAATTTGGAGGAATTCAAAGAAAAATTGCTTATACAATTTCTTCGTGGAAAGTTACATAAAAATCTCTAGAGAAAAATTCCTGAAAGAAGTGCTGAAGAAACAAAAAACATCCTGGAGACCAAAATATAGAATTTCTGAATCATTTTTGGGAAAAATATTTATTTAAACTATCTTTGAAAGAATTCCTAGAATAGCTGGAGAACCCTCTATAGGTATTTCTAGAAGGATTGAGAAATACCAAGGAATAAATTCCGAAGTAATATCTGTAGAAGTTGCCGAGAGAATTTCTGGAGAAATGTATAAAGCATCACCGGAGAAAAATATGAAAGAATACCTGAAGCGAGGTCTCAATACACCCTAAGCAATCCCTAAAAGAATACATTGAGGAACTTCTGGAGAAACCTCTTGAGGAACTTTCAGGATCTCTTGAGAATATTCTTGTGAAAATTCCATATAAATGCCTGAGGAAATTTTTGAATATATGGAATAAGGCTTAAAGGAAGTCCGGAGAAATTTCAACAAAAAATCCTGCACAAGTACCATACAAAATTCTCTAGAGGAATTTTCAACTGAATCTCTGAAAAAATCTCCGAATCTTTGTCAAAATGTTTTTCGTGGAATTGCATCTTTTGAAGAAATTCTTGAAGGAACTCCGTGAGAAACCTTGGAGAAATTTCTAGTATTCTTGAGGAATTTCCAGAGCAATTCGGATAAGAAATTCTTACAGAAATGATTGAAAAAACACATGAAATAATACATGCTAGAATTTTCGTAGCAATCCTTAAAGAAATTGCCTTAATAATTGCTAAAGGAAACATTTCTGAACGAACAAAGAAGGATTCAATTCTAGGAAATCCAGCAAAATCTTCTTTCTATAAAAAATCCGGAAAAATTTCAATATATCTTGAAAGAATCCGTAAAGGAATGTCTGGTGGTATCCCTGGAGGTAACCATGGAGAAATTGCTTGAGCAGTACAGGAGAGGGAACGAATTCTAAAATATTTTTTGGAGGAATCTTTAGAGGGGCTGTTCATAAGCCACGTAGACCAAAATTTGACCATCTCAGACCCCCCCCCCCCCCTCTCCCCTCGTAGGCTTCTGTCCATACACAAATTTTGAAATTTGTATGGAGCGTAGACTTTGGTCAGACCCCTCCCTCCCCCTAAGAAGGCTACGTGGTTTATGAACGGCCCCAGAAGAGTTATTGCTGAACTCATAGAAGGAATACCTGCAAGAATTCCCGCAATAATCACAAAAAAAAGTCGAGAAAAATTTCAGTTATTGGAAGTCTTTCCTGTGGGGGCTCACCAGTACAAGGGCACTGAGATTTTGGAATCTTGAGTAACCAGCAAGGGCGTAGCCAGCTTTTCGGTCAGGGGGGGAGGGGGCAAGCACTCCTAGCAAATTTGTACCTACTAGCTTTTATAACTAAACGCAGCACGATGAAATTGAGTATATTAACATTATATTCTTAAAGCTTTATTTAATCCTTCAGCTCTCACGCTGTTGTATTTTGTTCAATACGTTAAAAAAACTCGCCTGATGTACGTGATGCTGGTAGTGGTGATCAATTTCTGGAAGATTAAGGATTTTTATTCACTCGTGAATTATTTTACTCTGATTTTTATATTGTTTAAGTCTAAAAAATAATTACAAGAAATTATAGGTGAAATCTTTTGAAAATTAAATTTTTTTGAAGACTAACCTAGAATTTCCTGGTTCCTCTATGCATCCTTTTTTAATTATCTTCCAATATAATTCGCTGCAGGAATTCCTCCACAAATTATTGATATAATTAAAAAAACATCTAGTAATCCTGAAAAAGTTCTTGGGTACATTTCTGAAAAGATGTTTGAAGGATTTCTGAAATTTTTGAAGGAACTCCTGAATGAATTTTTGAAGAGAACTTGAGGGGAATTTTTGAAGAAATCACTTGAGGCATTCCCGGAGAAATCCCTGGAAGACTTCCTGGATAAATCCTTGAGGAAAAACCTGGAGGAAGCCCTGTAGAATCCCTGGAGGAATTCTCGGCGAAATTCCTGGAGGAATCCCTGGAAGAATTTTCGAAAGTATACCTGATTAAATTCCTATATAAATTATGGGAAGATTACTCAGAGAAATTTCTGAAGAGATCCCATGAGAAAATCTCACATAAACTTCTGGAGGATTCCTTGGGGGAATTCTTGGAGAAATCCCAGAAGGGATTCCTGGAGGAATCCTTGGAACAATTACTGGGAAAATCTCTGGCGAGAATCCCAGAGGAATGCCTGGAGAAACTTCTGAACAAACTTCGGGCGTAACTCCTGGAGGAATACTTCAATAAGACCCAGCCGGAATTCTTGAAGCAATCCCTAGAAGAATTCCTGAAGAAATCTCCAGAGGAATTGGAGGAATTGCTGAAGAAATTTATGAAAAATCCCTCGAGAAATTCCAGGAGGATTTTCTGATGAACCCTTGAAGGAATTTCTGGAGGAATCCCTGGAGGAATCTCTTGGAATATTCCTGTAGATATACGGGGGGGAATACCTGGAGGAATCTCTGAAGAAAACCCTGGAGGATTGTCTGAAAGAATCCCTGAAAATATCCTGAAAGTATTCCTGTAGCATTGCCTATAAGAATCACCGAAGATATCCCTAGAGGATTTCCTGGAGAAATTTCTGAAGGAATTGCTGATATAATTTCTGAAGGATGTCCAGAAGCAATTCCTGGAGGAAATCCTGAAGAAATTCCTGAGGTATTTCCTGGAGGAACTCCTGGAGAGGTTCCTGGAGAAGTTCCTGGAGAAATTCCTGAATGAAATCCTGAAGGAATGCCTGGAGGAATTCCTAGAGGTATTCCTGTGGGAATTGCTTGAGGAATCTCTAAAGGAAAACATGAAAGAATTACTGGATTTTTTTAAAGAAATCTCCAGAGGAATTCTGGGAGATTGCTATTTCTATTATTTTTTTCTATTTCTGAAAAAATAAATCCTTTGAGAAATCCCCGAAGGAATTCCTGAAAGAATCCCTGGGGGAATCCGTGAAGAAATTTGTGGAGAAATCCCTGGGGGAATCTCTAGAAATTTCTGGAGGAATATCTGGAGAAATCCCTGAAAAAAATCCTGAAAGAATTCCTGGAGAATTTCCTGGAAGAATTTCTGAAGGTATTCCTAGAGGATTTTCTGGAAGAATTCTTGGAAGAACTTCAGGGGGATTTCCTGGAGGATTTCCTGGAGGAATCTTCGAAGGATTTCTTGGAGAAATCCTTGGAAAAATCCTTCTAGAAATTTTTGGAGCAATCCCTGAAGCTATTCCTGATGGAATTTCAGGAGAAATTCCTGGAGAAATACCTGGAGGACTCCCTAGAAGAATTGCTGACATAAATTCTGAAGGATGTCCAGGAGCAATTCCTGGAGAAATATCTGAAGAAATTCCAGAAAAAAATCTTGGGGCAATTCCTGGAGGAGTTTCTGAAATCTCTGTTTTCTTGGAGGAATTCCTGGAAAAATTCCAAAAGGTATTCCTAGAGAAACCCTGGAAGAATTTCTGAAGGATTCCTGGAAAAATTCCTGGATGAACTGCTGACATAATTTATTAGGGAATTGTTTGATTATTTCCTGGAGGAATGCCTGTATGAATTTCTGGAGGAATCCCAAAAAGAATTCCTGAAGCAATATCAGGAGTCCCTGAAGCAATTCCTGGAAGAATTTCTGGAGGAATCCTTGGAGGAATCGCTGAAACAAATCGTAGACAAATCCCTGCAAGAATCCAAGGAGGAATCCATGGAAGAACGGCTGGAATTTTTTTCAGAAGAAGCCCAGCAGAATTCCTGATGGAATTATTGGATGATTCTCTGAAGTGATTCCTGGAGAAATCCGTAGAGGTTTTTTGTACGAGTCTCAAAATCCTTATTGAAATCCCTTAAAGAATTCCTGAATAAATTTCCTTGGAGGATTTCTTAGCGGAATCGCTTAAAAAAATGTAGGAATTCTTGGAGGGGTCCATGGAGGATATCCTAGAGGAATGCCTGTAGGAATTCCTGAAGGAGTCTCCAGAGGAACTCCTAGAGAAATCTCTAGAGAAATTTATGGCGGAATTTCTAGAAATCCATGCAGGAATTCCCAGGGGAATCTCTGGAAAACTCCTAAAGGAATTCCTAAAAAAAATCGTAAATTTATTTCTTCTGGAGAAACTCCAGAAGTTATTTCTAGATAAATAAGTAAGGGAATCCCTAAACAGTTCCTAGAGGAAGTACTGAATTAACTCCTGGAGGAATTAAAGAATACAAGGAGGAATTCCTGAAGAAATCTTAAGAAAAGTTCATGGGAAAATCTTTATAGGAATTTTAAAATAAGTTGTTCCAGAAAGAATCACATAAGCAATTCCCGAGTTAAGCCCTTCAGAAATTCTTGAAGGAATCGCTGGAGGATATCCTAGAGGAATGTCTGTAGGGGTTAACGAAGGAGTCTCTGAAAATACTCCTGGAGAAATATCTAGAAGAATTCCTGGAGGAATCTCTAGAGGCATTTCTGAATGAAATCCTGGATGATTTTTCCCTACAGCAATCCCTACAGCAATTCCTTGAGGAATCTCTAAAAAAATCATGGAAGAATACCTTGACAAATTCCTGGAGGAATCCCAGAAAGAATTCCTGGAGGAATCCCAGAAAGAATTCCTGAAGAAATTGCAGATGGAATCCTTAGAGAAATCCTGAAGGAATTCAAAGAAGAGTTTGCGGAGGAACTCCTTGAGGAATCCCTGTAGCATTTCCTGAGGGAAGCCGTTCCTGCAAGAGTTCCTGAATCCCAAAAGGAGTCCCATGAGGAATTCCTTAGGAAATCCCAGGAAAGATTACTTAACAAATTCCTGGAAGAATTTCTGTAGAAAATAAAAATATGAAGGTGTGCAATATTTTTTGGACGAAATATTGTAGGAATCTTTGGATGGACTCCCAAAACAATGTTTAATATAATGTTTCAAGGAACTTCTGGATTATTTTTAGCTTATCTCTGGTAAAATTTCATGACTGGGTTTCTGGAAGATATTGCAACTGAAATTCTTCGAATTTGGAATTCTTAAAGGAATATATGGAGAAATCGCTGAAGAAATCTGAAAGAATACTAAAAAAAAATCTGTTGACATTCCTTTGGGAATCCCTGAAGAAATTCCTGGAGGAATCCTCGAAAAAAGCACTGGAACAATCATTGGAGGAACCTTTAAAGTTATCCCAGGAGAAGTTCTCGGAGGAATGACTGGTGGAACCCATGCATAGAGGAATTCTTGAAAAATTCTCTGGAGCAATCCTTGATGGAATCACTGAAGGAAACTGTGAAAAATATCCTGGAGGAATTCGTCGATGCATTTTTGCAGAAGTAGGGCATTGGTTCCCTTATTAAGCATGTGACTCCCATTTTCACCCTACGAAAAACAAATGATTGAAGCTCTATTTGTTTTGTTTCTTATTTTTGTATTTTTTGTTAGAAGTGAGCACGTCTGAAAACAAAAAGAACGGAATCAATCGGTGTCGCAATCGCTTATTTTCGAATAGGATGAATATGGGAGCGTGGGATTACTGATGGCACACATACCCTATCTGTAAAAATTTTTGAAGGAATTGTGGGAGGAATTTTTGAAGCATTTCTTGGAACAAACCCTAAAACAATCACTATCGGAACCCTGCAAGATACTCATGACAGAATTCACGAAAAAGAAACTTCTGGAGAAGTCCTTTGAGGAAGTTCTGAAACAATCCCTGGAGAAGTTCTTGAATAAATGCCTAAAGGCATTTTTGAAGGTATTCTTCAAAGAATTCGTTAAAGAGACGAACCAGCCAAGGTCTGAAAGTCTCTTTAATAAAGACAAATCAATCAATCAATCAAAGAATTCGTAAAGAAACCTCAGGTTTTTTGCTCTTAGCATGATGTTTGTTTGAGTTGAATACTAGTGAAGTTCGTGTATCAGTAGCACATAACTGCACTCTCTATATATAGAACATATAGCATAGCAGCATATGGTTCTACCAAGGGTTCTACAATGTCCTTCTTTTTCCTACCAGAACTGGTTCCGGCATATCTGGAAATTTAGCATGGTGTTTTTGTATTCTGTTGCCCAACCCCCCCTTGCCCCTTCTGGCTACGCCCATGGCAACCAGCTCTTGTTTTACCATGACAGCACTGCACGGAAGGCCAATAGATCCAGGTCATTGTTATTTGAAGCGAAGTGAACACTTTTCCTACCGATGGTTGCACGGAAAACTTATCTCTACCGAGCTGAGTATGCAATATGCATTTCACTCACGGATACCTTATCATATAAATTGGTTTAAAAAGATGTTTTACCATTCTTGCCCCTCTATGCGTTGTATTCATTTCATTCCATAGTAAATAGTTCAGTCCCCGAAGTGTTGCGTAGGTATGCCAAACCGAAGCATCTTGACCCGGAATTTCTCAAAGGAGAAATTCCCAATTCACCGGCGAAAGTGACCACCGGATAAGCAATTTCCTTTTAGAGATGCCATTCGCAAGCAAAGCCACAGAAAAGTTTTTCCTATCGTATCGTTCCGAATACGAGGAGAGTGGCTCTAATTAATCGTATCTAATTGCTTAAATCCATTCTGACCTTCTTGAAATCCATTTGATTGCCAACGAAACGTTCTAGACGTTTGATTGGTGTAAGCAATCTGTGAGCAGTTCTGACAAATTTGTTATTTTTCTTTCAATGTAGCCGGCTTTGCATGAAAATGAAATAATTGAAGGAGGTTGTTTGGGCTACGGCAGTCGTCCGTCGTCGCATGGCAAGTGCACAATTTTAATACGTAGGTTGTTTTCATCGCTCTAGCCAACCAGACAGCCGCAGCCGCAGGGACCGACATAACGAGCTATGAAATATTGAACTCAATTACGGTAAGCCTGATTTGGGAAGTCAACCGTAGGAAAACAAGAGGCTCAGCAAATAATGTGAGTATTTGTCGTACTCTGTATGCTTCAAGGTACCTACTTTGCTGGGAAGTGAATGTTTTTGAACAAACTTTTCTTTCGTTAATGATTGCGGTTCAGATGCTGTTAGAAACTGTTATACATTGTTGATTGTCATGTTGAGTATGTTTTTATTATATCTTGAATCCTACCAGAAATCTTCCAGGAATTTTGAAGGAATTAATTGATTCGACTGTTTTTATGTTTGGATTTCGTACAATTTATCTAGTAATCACCCTCTACATTTGAAAACAAAATTTATTACGAGGTATCCATATCAAAGTATAATACCATCCATCATTGCATAATCCATCTCAATTCAATATCCATCTGCAAAATATGAAAAACATCAGTCACAAACACCCGAGGACATTTTTTCTCCAACGGCCAGGCAGGATTATGTAGTCAAACCTTTCTCATCCCATCCTTTCAATAAGCTGCATCGCGAATACCCGCGTACCACCAAAATGTAGCAAAAAGAATGTCTTAACTCGTTAAATTTAGCACTGGGCTTGATGATAATATCTTAATGTGCCATCGACGGCTAAAAGAAAAAGCCATAAAACTGGATAAAATAAATTTCTCTTCATTGTATGCACGTTAGCAATGAGGAACTTCTGGAGGCGGACTTAATTATCATCAAACCGGAGCTCGTTTCGCAAGAATTGCAGCTTTTTGTGAGCTTCCCCACCGGGCCCCAGCCCCTAAATCAATGCTTTCATTGGCGAACCAACCAACCAAGGAAGCACAAATTATGCTTTTTGTCTAACTTTTCCTTTCTTCTGGCTTCTTTCTCCAACAGGTAATTAATCGATTCAAGGCACCGCCACAGTAGTGGTTTGGGTAAGTTTCTGGGCTTTTCGGTGAAGGAAATTTTCACAGAATCTTATTAGGATGCTCAACAAATGATTCGTTTCAATCAACTGTTCTTTTGTGGTCATTTTATTTAGCAATGAACATAATTCAAAAACGCTGTCAAAAGGTGTCAGGGTCGCTCCGGGAGCCACCACTAATTGGATGTTTTATTATATTTTTTTTCGCTTTGGCTCAACATGATAGAGTACACGGGAACACCAGAGAGGCAAAATTTAATTAAACCTGTATAGACACAAATATTGCACTCAACATGATGTCCCATTAAGCTTCACAACGCAGAGTCGAGAGAGAAAGGATGATTATGGTGTTCGTTCGAAGTGATGTTTACTTTTCGTGGAAAGGATGGAGATGTTTTAGAATTGTGTAAGAACAAACAAGCTTCTGGCTAGGGAACTCTCAATAAAACTATTTTCAGAAAACATATAAATCAAAATCTAGGATACGCTTAGTTTTTCTAAGGTTAATGCCCATGTTTGAACGTTTATTATGTATATGTATACTAGTGTGGGTCCGATTTCTCGGATCGAAACTTTTTTGGTTTAATTTAGGGTCCTGAGTATCTATCTCTGAAAAAAAAACGCACTCCAACGCAGACTCCGCCGTCATCATTGACCCGAAAAATAAACGCCTTTTTCATCTTGTATGCAACGAATATCGGAACCTCAACTCCTCGTTGTACAGGTCGTACGTATTGCGAATGCAAACTAATCTACGTCGCAATCCTAAGGGTTTCTTGCGCTTTGTCAATTCAAAAAGGAAGAGCATGGCTATACCTGCGAGTGTGCATCTGAACGATGTTGAAAGTTTCAACTTGAAACTTCTGAACGTGCGTAGATGTGCGAGTTGTTTGCAGCCCATATTACTTCGGTATTTTGTACCATGTATGTAACCTTCTGGATTTAGACACATTTCGAGTTACACCGATTGTGGTTCCGAATGCTGCCAAGAAACTGAAATGTTCTTTCACGCCTGGCCCGAACGGTATCCACACAGCCGTTTTCTGTCGCTGCATTGCTGCTCTGGAAGCCCCTTCATATCGAATATTCAACCAATCATTCGAAGATGTTAATTTCCCTACGATTTGGAAGCAGTCATTTATGTTGCCCATTCACAAAAAGAGTGATCCATAAACGTGATGCCAAAAACTATCGAGGAATAACTAACCTTTCTGCGGTGTCCAAATTGTTTGAGATAATCATCAGCGGTGCTATCTTGGACCAGATTAAATGCTACATTTCTTCCGACCAGCACGAGTTCTTGCCCGGTCGCTCTGTAACCACGAATCTGCTTGATTTTACCACGACTTTCGTGTCAAGCTCGATTCTAGTATCTCTTCGTGCTTCACGAGCTCATCAGGTGTTCCTCAAGGGAGCAATTTGGACCCTATGCTATTTCTTCTGTTCTTCAACGATGTGATGCTTAACCTGGGTAATATGCCTAAATGCATGGTGATGTTCTACTTTCGCAACAAAAGTCCGATCTTGAATGACTACGACATCAACGGCGACGTTCTACAAAGAATCGATAACTTCAACGAAATGGGCGTGCTGCTGGATCATAAGTTGACCTTCAAGCCTTCAGCCATTCCGATGGTGATTTGATGGTACCCCAAGAGTAAAATAGGTTTGTGTGGAAATTACTATGGAGAATTAAAAAAAAAGTTCTCCGCGTTGTAGAGCAATTACACATGGATAAAGTCATAAAATCAAAGTCGAATTGAATTCTTCAGATCTCAATGATGAATGTTGCCGGAGACCGGAACTAATTTCAACAATCGGCAAAAAAGATATTAAAGAAATTCTCACTCGCATGCGCTTCTTCATACACGATGTCCAGCAGTGCAAGAAGCCAGCACGCATACTAAGTGTGGCGGTCGAGCGGTGGTCTTCTGTTCAAGCATGCATGGATGAACATTGATGAATGGAAAGTGTGCAATCAGAACGACGCTAAGAAATCTGCTGTGGTGAGACCCAGCCAAAGCAAAATCAAGAAATTGACATTTGTAAGGTGCTACGGTCACCCTTACCGTAATACATATGTCGGCCGAGGACTGACCCGTCGGGAATCGAGTTCAGTTCTACGCCTACTGGCGAGACATTCGAGTGACTCCGTAGCTTGAAGGAATAGATGCGCCCGTCTAGTGAATTGGAAGTCGTGAGTTCGAATCTCACCGGAGTACGTGGATTTCTTTTCATAATTCAAATCTCAATTTGTTCATCGAACACATCTTTCTGTTGTGCACATGGATGTCAATGCAAACGCCTGTTCTATACATACCGTATCGTGCATTACATTCGCGTACATGTTTTCCACTATATGTAATTAAGGTAACTAAATAATAATAGAATGTGCTACTGAACCACTCCCAGACTGCTTGAGACGAACATTCAAATTATAGTTTTCTCTATTTCGGAGATCACCTACTTATCACCTTACTTATCATCATATGATAATGCATCTTTCGACCTTCAACAAAACCTACACTAATATTTTGCTGAGAACGAACTAGAAAATTTAAAAATATGATGGATTCCTAAATTATCTCCCTGATCAAGTGCAAGCACTATGTAAACTCTCTATTCTTTGCCGTTAATATTGATTAAAATTCCATTCAGCTCAAATTCTTTGAATTGTACGATTAAATGGATCATTAATTGTTGTACCCCATACTCAGCTATATCAACTTTTTTTATGGTTCCTGCTACAAATATTGTGGAGAGCTTAGCTCCGTTCTACTCAGGCACAGTAGGGAATCCATAACACAGCGCACCATTTTTTTGTCTCAAGAGCAAACTTATGTGTCTCCGAAGGATTTTGGGCCGCTGAATCCGAATCCGGGCTCAGATTTGCTCCAACACGTCACAATTTTGAGCTATACCTCAATTTATTGGGTAAAATATGCGATTTTGGGCTTTTTTGACTGCAAGCCATTAAGCATGGAAATATATTTTTTAAGCAATCAAAGGATAAATTGGTCAATTAACATCTAAATTAACGACTCATGCAAAAAATTTCGTTTTACCTAATCAAATTTGATAGATTTAAGCATTTTATGTTAGTATGAAAACTTGCATGCAACTTTTGGAGGATGACTTGTATGGGAAATATCGTACCTAACATAAATCGCTTAAAACTATCAAATTCGATATGGTAAAATGAAATATTTTGCATAAGTCGTTAATTTAGATGTTAATTGACCAATTAACCTTTTGATTGATCAAAAAATTATTTCCATGCTTAATGGCTTGCAGTCAAAAAAGCCCAAAATCGCATATTTTGCCCTATAAATTGAGGTATAGCTCAAAATTGTGACGTGTTAGAGCAAATCTGAGCCCGGATTCGGATTCAGCAACCCAAAATCCTTCGGAGACACATAAGTTAGCTCTTGAGACAGACAAAAGGTTAATTTTTGTTACGCTGTGTAATAAATACCACAAATATTGCGGATTTTTAGAAAAATTTCCACTCTGCGGTAGCCGCCGAGTTCTACCGCAGCTGTCAAAGTCCTACCGCAGGCTTGAAAATCATCCTATCATTGAAACTGAAGTCCAAATGAAAGCATGCTTGCAAGGTGAATTGAACTGAAAAACAACAACAAACAATGATCATCGACGTCGTATCCAAGGTTATCCAAGGCATCGCTACGGCTCGCTAGGGTAGATCGATGATACCTCAGTGAAAATCAGTAGTCTGACAGCTGCAGTAGCTTTTCGTTCTACCGTAAAACGGAAAGTTTTCTCTAAATTAGTAATACAATGTTTTTTACATGTGAACTTAAGGTGAAACATCAAGAAATCCCATTGCAATTTTGCATACAAACTTTAGAGGCACAAATCTGACGAACGAAGCATCGAACCAAGCCGCACTTGATTATCCTGGCTTTGCTCATTTGCAAAAATCAGAGGGGTGTGTACAAGACACAACCGCATGACGTAAACTACGTAAAGCAGTTTGTTATGAACGATATAGGACTACTATGCAGTTTCTTTGGATCAATAATAGAATTTGTAGTGGCTAATGGTTTTGAAAATCGTTAATTTTAACAATGTAGATTCTACAAGATTTTGGTGGATTCTGGGGATTTGTGTTGGAAGTATTTATAACAAAGTTTGAAACATAAGCAAAGCCTGAAGAAATTCCTTTATAGCTATACACTGTACACAAAAGAAGAAAGCGTACTCGCCAGATTTGGAGACACGACCAGCTGATAAGACAAGCTGTTGCATTTAGTTTAGGAGTAGTTTTCGAAATTCGGCGGTTTCGACACTTATGTGACCAGCGTCACTTTGTCAGAAAATCTACCGTTTACTTGTTCTTAAAACTGCTCTCAAAAGGGCTGTTTGAACAAGAATTTGTTAAAAATATTGCATGTGTCATCAATGTTTTCGAAACTGACAATCAACTAGCACAGTTTTAACAAATTTATATTGAATATCTCATGGTTGCGACGGAGCGCTATTCAATTTTCACACAGCGCTCATAGTGATTGACACTTATGTCCCGGGATTTCGTCATAAGAAAATTATTTCTTCACTCCTGTAGGACATTTTCGTAGCCCTTACAAGGGCTGTTTTACTAAAAGCGCGATTCAGCGGTGTAATTTTGTTGGCTTCTGCGAAGCTGCCCGGACGCCCGATGAAGCCAGAATGAAGAAAATTTCCGCTCTTGCCGCACCAGAGATCTGATCCGGTGTGCACTGGTTAGCAGCCCCACTGGTACAGCGTACAGCGATGCGAAGACGACTAGCAACAGCCGACGACCACCGCGCCCGGCTAGCCAAAGCATGCATGCTTCTCCCTTCAAGCAAACGGCGAAACAGGCTAGCAGTCTTCCGATGCGTTCCCCTCGAGGTGTGAAAGAATGATGAAAGATTAGAAGAAGTTTGTGTGACCCGGCGTCTTTCTTGGAAATTATTCGGTTCTCTCTTGTGGAAAACATTTTCGAAGCCCTTAGAAGGGCTGTTTAAATCTATATGCTGAACATATTGTTCAATTATTGCGTACATGAGGTAAAATTATTCGGTTCACTCCCGTAGGACAATTTACTTGCAGTATTACTGCAAGCGCGTTCCATAATTGTGTTAATTCCGATGTTGGCTTGTGCTGCCCGGACGCCCGATGAAGAAAGTTTTGCAGAGATCTGATCCGGCGTGAACTGGCTGGCGCCCCACTGGTACCACGCACAGCGATGCGACAGTCGACGACCACCGCGCTCGACTAGCCAAAACATACTGAACAGAGAAGCAAACGGAGAAACTGGCTAGCTGTCCTCCGATGCGTTTCCCTCGAGGTGTCACGAAAGAATGATGGAAGATGAGAAGAAGACAATAACTTATATACTAGACGGCTGTATGGCAAAGAGGTTCAAATTCCCCTCTCGCACGTGATTGGTTAGATGAAAGAGGGGTGAAAATTAGTGATGCCATACAGATTTTTGCACAATGCTTTCGAATTATAATTATCTCATTGAACTTTTGCAAATCGATCAGCACAATTATAATGTTTAACAAATAATTTCTATAAATCATGCAATTTTTTCGGCAAAATTGTAAAGAACATTTAAGAATTTTGCGAAGACCTACATACATTGAAATATGGCAACACTGAGTAATACATTTCATCAAAATGAAAATTTCTTCATTATCTGAGTTGAAGAAAATGTTTTGCAATTGCCAAACAACTAGCACAGTTTTCGCACATTAAATTTTGTATTGAATATCTCATTGTTTTCACACAGCGCTCATAGTGATTGACACTTTATGTGTCCCGGGCTTTCCTCATGAGAAAATTATTTGGTTCACTCCCGTGGGACATTTTACAATGGCTGTTTTAATTTACTTGCAGTATTACTGCAAGCGGGTTTCATGATTATGTTAATTCCGATGTTTGCTTGCGCTGCCCGGACGCCCGATGAAGAAAATTTTAGCAGAGATCCAATCCGGTGTGAACTGGTTGGCGGCCCCACTGCACATTGGTCGGGCTCCATACAAAGGGGCGGCCAAAACTCTCAAAAAACGAAATTGATATTTTTAAACTTTATTTCACCTTATAACAAAGATAATGTATTGTACTTTTATGATTCTTAATTAAAATCACACCAGCTTTTGTATTTTAATGACATTTTCACTGCCAAAGTGGCCTAAGTCATAAAATTTAAAAATGAAATATTCGAAAAAAGTAAAATAATAATATTTTAAGAATGGAATATATGTTTTAAGTTATCCAGCATATGAAAGCTTGTTATTGAAATGTTTGAATGCACGTATGGTGCAAAATTAATATATCACAAAACATTTCAAATTTTCATATATTGTACCTTAGAAATTTCCGTAATTTTTAAGTTAAAAAACGGTTCGTGTCGTCACGTGTCGCCGCAATTTCGAATAGTACATCTTAAACATCATGCTTAGAGCTGCCTAAAAACGTTTAAATATTTTGCAGAAATTTGCAGTTTTTCAAATTAGAGCTATTTAAAAAAGTCATGTTTTTTCATACATTTTACGTTATTTTTCTATTTTTTACTGAAATTAAATTTATGTTTCCACACTTTTCACACGTTTTGAACAAACTGGATTGGATTTGATCGAAAGATGATCATTTATTTAAATTCGAATTGATTTTCTAACAAAAAACGCAAAAAATATGGGGTTTGCTGATTTTTACCCTTTTTTGAAATTATTAAAATTACGTAATTTTTGAATATCCCGTTTTAAACACTAAAAATACTATATAACATATCTAGGCAACCTATAACTTCGATTAAACACATAAAAAGAGTTTTGGCCGAAATTTATCTTTTTCCGACCATTGTGCACTGGTACCGCGCACGGCGTTGCCATGACGACTAGTATCAGCCGACGATCACCGCGTACACCTAGGCAGAACATACTGAAGGAGGCTTTCCTCCTGAGAAAATTATTCGATTCACTCCCGTGGGACATTTTCGTAGCCCTTTGAAGGGCTGTTTTAATTTACTTGCAGTATTACTGCAAGCGCGTTCCATAATTGTGTTAATTCCAATGTTGGCTTGCGCTGCCTGGACGCCCGATGAAGCCAGAATGAAGAAAATTTTCGCAGAGCTGATCCGGTCTGGTTGGCGGCCCCACTGGTACCGCGCACGGCGACGCGACGACGACTGGTAAAGCAAGTGGCAACAGCCGACGACCACCACGCTCGGCTAGCCAAAGCATACTGAAGCGAGAAGCAAGCGGAGAAACTCGCTAGCAGTCCTCCGATGCGTTCCCCTCGAGGTGTCGCGGAAGAATGATGGAAGATGAGAAGAAGACAATAACTTATATACCAAGCGACCAAGCTCAAAAATGTGCTCGCTCGTGATTGGCTGGATAAAATTAAAACATAGGTTCACTTTTCCGCAATTTTCAATAGTTTGCTGTTGAAAATCAATAGTTTTCTCTATTTGACATGAAAGGGACATAGTTTTGCGATTGTTTGATGGCAAAATTTTAAAAATCGGTCAATAAATGGCTGAGTTATTAGCGTGCAAAATCTTTCATAATTTCGTGACGGTCGCAAAATTTAGATTTTCATTTTACACCCGGTGCCGTGGTACAGTACCGTACCTTCCCCATAGACGTAGTTTACGTCAAAAGAGGCAGCTTTTCTAAATCCAGCGCATTTGTTTACGAATTTTTAGGATTTGTGCTCTTGAAAACGTGAGTAGGGGTCCGTTTCATCTATTCGAAAACATTACCACTTTCCAGGAAAGTGGGCCCATATAGCCGAGGCGGTAAACGCACGGGTATTCAGCATGACCATGCTGAGGGTGACGGGTTCGATTCCTGGTCGGTCCAGGATCTTTTCGTAAAGGAAATTTCCTTAACTTCCTTGGGCATAGAGTATCTTCGTGCCTGCCACACGATATACACATGCAAAATGGTCATTGGCAGAGGAAGCTCTCAGTTAATAACTGTGGAAGTGCTCATAGAACACTAAGCTGAGAAGCAGGCTTTGTCCCAGTGAGGACGTTACGCCAAGAAGAGGAGAGGATCACTTTCCAGGAATTCCCTGATTTGAAACTGGATATCCATTAATATTAGGCAAGCTTTCTTGTTTTCTATATTTCCGTATATGCATGTCCTTCCCATGGGATATTTGAAGATTTTTATATTTTCCCATACAAAAACAGGGTTAACTAAGCTATAGCAGAAAAGTGTAAAACATAATAGCCCAATCCAAAATGGTCCCACACTCTATAGAACTTCGCTTATCGCTGCTGTTTTTCACGCAGAAGTCCAACGAAATAGGTACTTCTTTGAAATCTAAATCGGTGCCGTTCAGAAGCACTTCCCACTCCGATTCTGAGAGTGCACCGAAGCTCTCGGCTTTATACTGTTTCTTTGCAAAGAATATGTTAAAGAATTGGTGAGCTGGGGGAAGTTTATCACTTCTTCATTCTATTTATTAAAATCAGGTACAATGCATATGATGGGTCTCTAATTAGCCTAGTGGTTAAGGCTTAAAATTCTTATGACTGATGTATTTTGTATGCTAAAAATAAAATAAAGTTTAGTAAGTTACAGAATCACCGAATGACCCACAATAAACGCCTAAAGGTAGGCATCTTTTTCAAAAATCATCTATCTTACGCAAAAATATGTGATGTTCCAAAAAAACTTATATGTTAACTTCAATTTGATCTCAAAACTATGTTCAAGAAGCCTGCCATAAATGAATAAAAGTATTTTAGGAGTCATCTGATATACAAGGCGTTAATTAGAGGCGTTTTTTGAAGGACAGTCTTTCTTCCGAGTTTTAAAACACTTTAACAGTTTTAATTGGCATAAAAACCTTCAAAAATTCTTCTAATTACACAATCACACAGAAGTGTAGCGTCCTCAGCGGTTGAAGAACGTGGGTCCCATAGCGATAAACTTCACCCCACTGATTACGGTACCGTAATCCGGGGTAACATTGATCAGAATTTTCGATCTTTCTTGAATAATTCTCTTGTGAAAGCAAACGTTACATGTTTTATATTTTTAAAACAAGTACTGGCGCTCTGAGTATGTATTAGGCTACTCGAAAAAGTATTGTAAAACTTTTAAACATGTTTAAATATGCTTTTTAATCTAATTTTTGATTTTGTTGATTTGGGGTAACATTGATCTTGTCAGTGATCAATGTTCGTATGTGTTGAAAGTACCCTTACTTACTAAATTCGTAGTCGCTGATTTCGAATATGTTGTCCAAATTCTTACAAGCTATGTAGTTTTGAGTTATGTTAACCCGTTAACGCCCAAGGTGTCTCACAATTTTAATCTACAAATAAATTTGTTATCAAAGGTCAAGTTCCATTAAAATAAGCATGATTTGATGAAAAAAAATGGAAGTCTATGGTGTAGTACCAAAAAAATTCTTCATTGTACACACTTAAAACAGAATGCCGAGATCGGCTGTGCGAATCTCGGTTAACCCTTTGGAGCCGGAGGGGTCAATATGACCCCGGCGATGAAACCGAGCATAACAAGCATATTCGAAGCCAGCGAGGTTGCGGCAGCATTGGCGAAATTATCCGGCTCCAAAGGGTTAAAGTTCACTTGCTGAAATCTCGGTTAAACGTTTGACGTTTAATGTTTGAAGATAGCGGCATCCATGAGTGCTGCTATGAATAAACTTGACTTTTTGCTGATATTTCAGTTAAATTGCGATTGCCGAGCGCTCGGCTATGCAAATCTCGGCAAAAGAATGGAAATTAGCCGAGCTCAACTGAGTGTCTAGGTCCTCAATGTCTGATAATTTTCTCGAGTTGTATTTCAGCCCAACTTCTACGCTATTATTATATTCTGATCCGTATAGATACAATACAGCTCTAAACAAGTGAGAGAGATGATAACTACCGTAAAACGGGGTATCATTGATCAGCGGGGTAACTTTGATCGGCTTGGCCGACCTCATGAAATGTTCAAACAAGCATTTTACAATGAATCAGTTTCTGCTATCGAATGGTATATCGTAATCTGCTGTTATTTAGCTATTAAATGACATGTAATTCTTGAAAATTGAATTTTCTAAACATTGAAATAAATCGGTTTTTCCATAACTAAGTTTCGTAACGCAATGTGATACATTGTCAAACATTCATGCATGGCATGAATACTAGATATAATATGAGGTTCGAAGTCACTGTATTACTTCAATATGATATCCTAGAATTGGATTTAATGAACTAAATGTTTATGAAAATGTTCTTTTTCAATAAAATATACGTTTATTAAAAGTAGGTTATCAATTCCTTAAGCCATTGCCTACCTTTAGGCATTATTCGCGGTTTGGAGGTTTTTTATCTTAAAAAAAAAACTCAAAAAGTACATAACTTGTAAGAATTCTGACAACATATTCGAAATCAGCGACTCCGAGTTTAGTAAGAAAGGGTATTTTCAACATAAACGAACATTGATCACTGATAAACATTGATAACATTGATCATACCCCAAATCAACAAAATCAAAAATTAGATTAAAAAGTATATTTAAACATGTTTAAAAGTTTTACAATACTTTTTCGAGTAGCTTAACACATAATCAGAGGGCCAGTACTTGTTTTAGAAATATAAAACATGTAACATTTGCTTTAACAAGAGAATTATTCAAGAAAGATAAAAAAAAACTGATCAATGTTACCCCGGATTACGGTACTTATCAGCAATTAGATACGCAAAGCATGTTTGTTTTCCTTACATCAAGTGTAGTCTCGGCGAGGACGAACCGATTCTTTGACTATCCGTAAGGCAAAATAAATGCAATTTTAGAAACTGTCACTAGTAACAAGGACGTTCGTGCATTACACGAAAGAGAATTTGTGCGCCATCTCTACGTGAGGCTTGACACTCCCTAGTTCGTCGAGTTAGATAAACGCCCAAAACGAATACCCGAGACAACTATGGCAGTTTACCTTCTTCCGTCGTACCGTGTTAAATAAGGCGCGCTGTGACGTACTTTCTCTTCACCTCTACTACCGGCGAATCGTTATCGTCATCACGGAAGTGGATCACCCAAAATCAACGATACGAAGAACCCGAGTGCAAGGTTAAGATAATTGTAATACCAATTTAGTTTGTAATTAAAGTGCAGTAGTTTAAGCAATTAAAGTGGAGTAAATTTAGTGAAATGAATAAAAGATTTAAGTTGAAATAGTGCCATGTTAGTACTGTGTATCCGTGCCGCCATAACTCCCAACGAAAGTTTCTCCAGTGGACCCGAAATCTACATCTCTGCTCGCTGTGCTACCGACAAAGGGCTTTGTACCATGAATCCTTATAACCAAAACAAATAACCCTAGCTTGACAAGTTGGATGTCACCAGGGTTCAGTTTGGTAGATCTTACTCCGTAACGCAACCCAAAAGGGAGATCTACCCACGTTACGGGCTCCGTTAAAGATCGAGCATGTTTTAATCCCCCTCAACCATTCATCCCTCAGCACGGGTCGCCTGACACCTTGGATTGGGGTTCCCTGTTTGATGGACTTTTACCCCCGGAACAGGGGGTCCGTAGTGCTATTCTAAGCCGGTAACTACACGGGCATAGCTAGTATATTGAATAATGATGTTTTGTTCTTTGGTATCAAACTGTTCTAGTGTCTATGGACGTTAGAGTAGGAAACACCATCAGAGATTCTCCCTTCTTTCAACATAAAAACATATACGATTCCAAATGTTAAATCAGTAAAGTTTGGCTATAATAATGGTGTGAATTGTCTTTATCCATCGAATAACAAAAAATACATATACAAATTGTGCTCAAAGATGTCCTTTGAAAGCAATCATACCTTACATTTTTCGTATCGAATGTGTTACAGCTAGCCTACATCTTTTATGTCGATTATGATCTTCAGATAACCTCAGCCCCGATGACTCAATTTAAAGGTATAATATGTTTTAAAGGCGTTTTCAGCGATTGAATATTCAACAACACTCGAAAGAACAGTCTATGTATCAAAGGAGGGATCTCTGATAAGCGTGCTTTGAGTTGAAAGCTATATCATTTCCTATCAGAACAAATGAAAAAAAAAAAATGACCTTCGTTTGAAGAAGAGCAAACGTCATCCAAACATCCGTATTGTTATTTTGTCTTAGAAAATGACCCAAGGGAAAGTCTAGGGTGCTCATAATACCAAAAACACAGACAAACAGACGTAACACCTCGAACATTTTTGGATTAAAATCATAGTCATGGAAACGTATTCGCCCAATGCTAAAAGAACAGCTAACCATCAACTAAATGGCGGAAGTGGTCAAACTCGAACAAAATCGATGCGAGCGCCACGGATGGTCAGTTGACCGACTATCAAATTTTTAAATAGACCGTTAAATCGGTGTACGATGGGAAATTTGAGTTATTATTAATATTTATTAAAGACACTTTACCACTTATGTGGCATTCGTGTCTGGAGGGAAAATATGAGAGTTTTACCATTTTTATCAGATACGTCTCATGCAAGCTAAGGCGCTGTCCATAAACTACGTAGACTCATTTTTGGTCATCTCAGATCCCCCCTCCCCCACTGTAGATTTTCGTCCATACATAATTATTGAAATTTGTAAGTACCGTAGACTTTGGCCAGAACCTCCCACGGTGTCGAAATTTCAATTATTATCGAACTTTCATGTACCTCGGATTTTTCTTCACAGAATGACAGTATTTTGGCTATATTGCATAAATGAAAAATTTGAAAATATTCCATCGGGGAAATTTTGATTTCGATGAGGTTTTGGATATTTTCTATACTAAAATTCAATAAATACTGTTTTAGCCTGAAAAACGTCCCATACAAAATGTATGGAAAATTTTTCACCGATGAAATATTTTCTAGTCTTCCGATTATGAAAATATAGCCCAAATGCTAATCATTTTTGAAGAAAAATCCGAGGTACATAAAAGTTCGATTATAATCGAGATTTTGACACCGTGCCCCGTGACACCGTGTCGACGTAGTTTATGGACAGGCCCAAATAAGTGTTCCATGCACTTACTAAATGCATGATGATATATCCATCCTTTCGTCAATGGACCACCCGCTTGGCGCACACCCACAGTTGATCAGCACGAGTAAATCCATTTTATTTTGTATGGTGAAAAGCATCTAAATATGAATTACTTGAAATAGAAAGCTTTTACTGAAAACAT
Source organism: Aedes albopictus (assembly GCF_035046485.1). Lineage (NCBI taxonomy): Eukaryota > Metazoa > Arthropoda > Insecta > Diptera > Culicidae > Aedes > Aedes albopictus. The sequence continues at coordinate 231,644,065 of NC_085138.1, read as the reverse complement.
ATTTGGTTGGCTTAATAGCAGTCACCATTGTGCACAACCACTACCAAATATTTTTTCGAATAATGTATTCCACTTCGATAAATTTGCCTTTAGATGCTATTCGCCATACAATATTTTTACGATTTACTTTTAGCGATTTTTCGCGCATAGAAGCTAGCGCCACATTGGTCGATGCGGAGAGTAGGAAAACAGCCGATGTAGTTAATTCATTGTGTCAAAACGAAAAAAGAAACTCCAAGGTGGTCATAAATCGGTTGAACAGTTTTTCTAAATCCTGCACATTGGCCCAGTCTACATTTTCGTTCCAATGACTAATTCGGCCAGATCGTATTCATCAGGAAAATTATCAGAAACCAGTTTTGAAAAAAGTTTAAAAAATATATCGAGGAAACGGTCTATTCGGGGAAACGGTTCATTCGAGGAATCGTTTTTCGGGGAAAAAACTCTCGGAAAAACTTCATTCGGGGAACTGGTTTTCGGGGAAATGTCGTACAATCTACAAAGCACACACTTTAAGGACAGACTTGTTAGAATCCCAATATGGCCGCCACAATGGCCGACTTTGGTACCTAGGGGAACTGGGGGTAAGACGCCCACGTTAAGGAAGAGTCCAGTTTTAACCACGAAACACTTTATAATACACATTTTTTTGGCAATCACATGAAGCACCAACATGTTTCCTTCCAAATGGAAGAAACCATAAACCAGTTTTATGTTTTAATACTAAAAAATTCAAATTTGAAAAAAAGTTTGATTTTCAGAATTTTAGTTTTAATGCGGGGCAAAACGCGCCACTAGCCACAGCTAACGCCAGGATGCCAAATTGTGTACATATACTTGCGCGCCTGGTTAATTGCCAAATGTTATTGTTCGTGAATGGTATACAGCAGTGAAGAGAATTTGTCAGACAAAACAGGCACAAAACAAGCAACAAAGAAGGCGCGACGATTACTCTTTATCCCTACTGGTAACAGATAATGACATGATCTCGAAAATTTTTACGATGCAGACAAAATGGAAGCTGAATTAGTTGCGTACTTTTCAACTCGTGAATAATCAATTATTACTAACCCAAAGTCGAAACTGTTTGATGATAGATCTTCAGCAGAGTTACAGTGTTAACCGACTCGAAGTTACCGTTCGAAAACGCAAGGCAAGGCTTAAAAATCTCTAAACTCGTGGTGTACGATGTTTATCCTATTATTTTCAAGTTGGGACAATCTTATGTCACATTGAGTGGATTGTCGCAACAACAAACAGGTTGCGACATTGTCATTATTGTTGCGCGATGGTTGAATTTTGATTCACTGGTATACAGGGTGTCCCAAAATAGAAAAAGTGTCAAAAAGTTAACTTGCTCACCCTTAGAATGATAGATTAGGGTCCTAGCAACAATAGTTCCATACATGAAAACTCAATCAAAAATTATTTAGAGGTTGCACGCATCGGTTTTATGAAAAATGGACGATTTTTGGTATTTTTACCAAAAAAAATGGTAATATAAGTTAAAAAATAAAAGAAATAAAAGTCATCAATCAAAGTAAATCATAGTTCTGGGTCCCGCAAACAAAGTTTGGAAAGAGTTTAGGTCATCAAAGCTGATTTTATATATTTGGCAATGGTTAAAATATCAAAAAATCGCAATTTTTTTCACCAACTTTCTCAAAAACGCTCAATTTATAAGGATTTTGAAATTTTTCCTGCGATTCACAATTCCCCTACTTTATAGCAAATTTTGTGTAGATTATTTCGGCCGAAGACAGTTTTGAGCTATCTCCTTCATGAGTTGAGATATCGGCATAATAATGATAACACAATCAATGAAAAAATCGTGTTTTCTTATGTTATTTGTTTTTGTTCATTAGTTTCTATGACTACCATGCAAAAAAGGAAATAGCAAGTGTTTCACATGTTATGTTATGCAAGTACACATGTTTGATGATTTACAGAAGCAATTGGGTTACTTTGATAATTTTACACATTGATTGTGCTTAACGGTCAAAAGAAAGACTCAAAAAGGGACTTGCTGTGAAATTTTAATAATATAAATGATCGCGAGTCAGACAATCAAATTCCATGTGTAAAGTTCTATGATATATTTTGAGTGATGTGTAGATCGCTCAACAATGTTTACCTTTTTAAATAGATTTTGGTGCTTTTTAAATAGATTTTGGTGCTCTTGTTAAGCAAACATGTAGGTTCTTTCTAGTTATATCAGATAATGCTCTAACATTAAAAACAACTAAAATGCAAATAAAATAGCTAATAAAACTGTAAGAAAGAAAATATAGTTTTATAGTTTCAGCCAATCGAAATAAAAATTTAAATATGTGCATGGAAATGCAGGTATTTTTACGAATATTAGGATATTTTTTCTGCTTTTTATTCGCGAATTTTAACTAAAGCTAATTCTTTACACAATATTGAGATCTATTATATAATTTGATTTTAAAAGCAAACCATTAGTGCACATATTTGCAGGTAGGGTTGGATTTCAGAAAGTATGAGGATGTTTCAATTCCACTATTATTTAAAAAAAATAAGTATAACTTAGTGACTGGTCTAATATGTTACAAGAGGTGTTAACCTAAGAAATGTCAATGTTAAAATCTTTCTTCTACGCAGCTTACTTGTTGAAACATAATTTTCAACCAAAATTACAAGTTTTGAATCGATGGCTTGCTAGTGTTATCTGATCAACAGATGAAATCTAAGAAAAAAATCTTTTCGTATTCACAAAGCGGGTGTGAAAAGTTATGTTCAGCAGCATATGTAGATATAAAACGATGATTAACTCTCAAAACCTTTACATATTGTTACTGTCATGCAGTATGAATCAGTAATAATCAAAGCAACCCAATTATTCCTGAAATTCTTCAAAAATGTACACTTGCACGTACTATTATGTCAAACATTTGTCGTGTGTTGTTTTAATTGCATGGTAGTCATGGAAACTAGTGAACAAAATCGATTAACGTAAGAAAACACGATTTTTTCATTGATTGTGTTATCATTATAATACAAATATCTCAGCTCATGAAAGAGATAGCTCAAAACTGTCTTCAGCCGAAATAATCTACACAAAATTTGTAATAAAATAAGGGAATTGCGAATCGCAGGAAAAATTTCAAAACCCTTATAAATTGAGCATTTTTGAAAAAGTTGGTGAAAAAAATCGCGATTTTTTGATATTTTAACCTAGGCCAAATATATAAAATCAGCTTTGATGACCTAAGCTCTTTCCAAACTTTGTTTGCGGGACCCAGAACTATGATTTACTTTGATTGATGACTTTTATTTCTTTTATTTTTCAACTCATATTACCATTTTTTTGGTAAAAATACCAAAAATCGTCCATTTTTCATAAAACCGATGCGTGCAACCTCTAAATATTTTTTGATTGAGTTTTCATGTATGAAACTATTGTTGCTAGGACCCTAATCTATCATTCTAAGGGTGAGCAAGTTAACTTTTTAACACTTTTTCTATTTTGGGACACCCTAGTATACAGTCATTACATAAATATGGATCACCTGTAATTATGGGCAGTGTTGGTAAACTCACGCTCAAAGCGCACTCATGAGCCGCTCCTGCGTGAGCAAACTCGCGCGCGATTCTGAATCATTTTCTCACGCGCGAGATTTTCATGCAAAATCTCGCTCTCACGAGTCAAGTGCCGAAATCTCGTTCGCTTGTAAAACGAATCCAAATTAATTTAAACGGCTATCAATGTTGTTGTATGCTAGATTTGCTTTTGTTCTATCATACAATCCTAAAAACTTCGGTGTAAACAATAAGAACACCAAGAAATAAAGCAATGAGTAAAATCACGAGTCAACTCATGCATGATTTTTTCGGCGGTGAGTTTGGCGAGTCAAGAATCGCGCGTGAAACAACTCAACCATGAGATTTGAGAATTTGAGTTTTTACCAACACTGATTATGGGTCAATTCCATGTAAACGTCATAGTGAGCTGTTTTATCAATAACTAGTTTATTTATGGACGCAGTAGCGCCCGTGGCAAGTGTTTTTTTTTTACAATATAAACGGTTCATGTGTTATCCACGCTTGTAGATATTAAATAAAAAACATTACATTTTTCTTCGTTTGGAATAGTTTTTTATTTGATGAATCCAATGCAGCTTTTATTAACATCTGAAAAACTTCGGTGAAGTCATCGGACAGCCAAACAGGGCTATCTGTGTTATTTCTAGCAACTGTTGCATTCGGTTGTCTAAGAGTGACAGATTCTTTTCTGCATTAAAAAAATCAAAATTTTCAACGTCTGTTGTCTGTGAATTTTTTCATCTAATGCTCTGTCTGGTTGTCTAAGGTTGTCACTGGTTTGGTTCTCTGCATCTGATAATGAAAAAGAATTTAAGTGTCAAATATTAAAAATAAAACAAAATGTTCTACGTCTGTTGTCTGTGATTTTTTTTCATTAAATTCTGTGTCTGGTTGTCTAAGCTTGTCACTGGTTTTGTTTTCTGCATCTGATAGTGAAAAAGAATTGAAGTGTCAAATATTTAAAAAAAATCAAAATTTTCAACGTCTGTTGTCTGTGATTTTTTTTCATCAAATTCTGTGTCTGGTTGTCTAAGGTTGTCGCTGGTTTTGTTTTCTGCATCTGATAGTGAAAAAGAATTGAAGTGTCAAATATTTAAAAAAAATCAAAATTTTCAACGTCTGTTGTCTGTGATTTTTTTCATCAAATGCTTTGTCTGGTTGTCTAAGGTTGTCACTGGTTTTGTTTTCTGCATCCTATAGTGAAAAAGAATTAAAGTGTCAAATATTTAAAAAAAATCAAAATTTTCAACATCTGTTGTCTGTGATTTTTTTCATCAAATGCTCTGTCTGGTTGTCTAAGGTTGTCGTCACTGGTTTTGTTTTCTGCATCCGATAGTGAAAAAGAATTGACGTGTCAAATATTTAACAAAAACAATCAAAATTTTTAACCTCTGTTGTCTGTGATTTTTTTTTTTCATAAAATGCTCAGTCTGGTTGTCTGTGATTTTTTCATCAAATGCTGTGCCTGGTTGTCTAAGGTTGTCACTGGTTTTGTTCTCTGCATCTGATAGTGAAAAAGAATTGAAGTGTCAAATATTTAAAAAAAAAATCAAAATTTTCAACGTCTGTTGTCTGTGATTTTTTTTCATCAAATTCTGTGTCTGGTTGTCTAAGGTTGTCGCTGGTTTTGTTTTCTGCATCTGATAGTGAAAAAGAATTGAAGTGTAAATATTTAAAAAAAAAAATCAAAATTTTCAACGTCTGTTGTCTGTGATTTTTTTCATCAAATGCTTTGTTTGGTTGTCTAAGGTTGTCACTGGTTTTGTTTTCTGCATCTGATAGTGAAAAAGAATTGAAGTGTGAAATATTTAACAAAAAATAATCAAACTTTTAACCTCTGTTGTTTGTGATTTTTTTTTTTCATAAAATGCTCAGTCTGGTTGTCTGTGATTTTTTTCATCAAATGCAGTGCCTGGTTGTCTAAGGTTGTCGCTGGTTTTGTTCTCTGCATCTGATGGTAAAAATGAATTGAATGTCAAATATTTTATTTTTTTGTGAGAATTTCCCCGCATGCTGCGTCTGGTTGGCTAGTCACCGGACAGACAAACAGGGTTATTATATAGGGAATCGCGCTACTTGGGCGGTGGCTTCTATATTCGTCTGTTTTCCACTATAACTCAGTCAATCTTGAACCAATTGACACAATTCTTGGAATGCGGTGAGATAGGTATAGTATCTACCCGTGTACAAAATTTCAAGTCAATCGGTTCAAAATTGACCGAGTTACAGTGGAAAACAGACGAAAATAACAGACGAAGAAAACCACCGCCCAAGTAGCGCGATACCCTATATGATGATTGCTACAAAACGACGCATGGCTGTGTGATTAGTGAACTTATTTATAGTAAAAATGTGCTGTTGCTTGGTTCCAACTTGTGTTCTACATAATTTGTGCCAGAATTTGGATCTAAATGGCTACTTTAATGTAAATAACTAGGGGTGGGCATTTTACCCCACACATGCCTCAGAAGTTTGGACCCTTGTAAAAAAGTTGTAAGGGTCAAATTCGATACTTTTTCCGCTTGGTACACACATAATGGGAGTGTGCAAAACAGTTTGTGGGGATAGCGAGAAAAAAATTCTTTTAAATGATGTAAAAAAGTGCAAAAGTGTCAAATGGCTAAAATTACATCAAAAGTAACCAAAATCTTTTTTCGAAGTTTTTGTACAATTTTTTTAGTAAAAATATGGAAACTCAAATTTAAAGAAGCATTTTTATTCTTATTTTAGCGATTGCAACTGAAAAAAGTACTGAATATATCGTGGTTTGCCTAAAACAAGAGTGGCGCAACTTGCCCCCTATGGGCGTTATGGCCGCAGTTCCCCTACTCACGATTTTGAGGGTACAAATCTCTTCGTAAACAAAACCAGCGCACCTGAGCTTCTTGTTTTAAGCTTATTACAAGTGAGCAAGAACAGAATAATAAAATGCATTGTTGTTTGAAGCTTGCTTCTTGAGATTTGTGCGTCTAAAGCTTTGATGCACTGTTGAACCGGGATTTTAAGACGATTGTCCTTAATCGACTTTAACTGGACACATGTTTCGAACGGCCGCCGCCGTTTGTTTTTTTTTCCACGGAGGCCACGGATAGCACGTCAAACAGAAAAATAGCAAATAAAACAAAAATCGAATGATTTTCTAAATGGGCTTGAGACGAAATATGTGCAGCTTGTTTTAGAATTCCTTACTTACCTTACCGGTCAGGCTAAGGCCGGGGTGGCCTCTGCTGTACATAGTAGCCGCCTCCATTCCACTCGGTCCATGGCTGTTTGTCTCCAGTTCCGCACTCTGCGTAGGGTCCGCAGATCGTCCTCCACTTGGTCGACCCACCTAGCTCGCTGCGCTCCACGTCTTCTTGTACCGGTCGGATGACTCTCGAGAACCATTTTAGTCGGGTTGCTATCCGACATCCTGATGACGTGACCCGCCCACCGTAGCCTCCCGATTTTCGCGATATGGACGATGGTTGGTTCTCTCAGCAGCTGATGCTGCTCGTGGTTCATTCGCCTTCTCCAAGTCCCGTCTTCCATCTGCACTCCGCCGTAGATGGTACGCAACACCTTCCGTTCGAAAACTCCAAGGGCGCGTTGGTCCTCTGCACGTAGGGTCCATGTTTCGTGCCCATAGAGGACGACCGGTCTAATCAGCGTTTTGTAGATGGTTAACTTCGTGTTACGGCGAACTTTATTCGATCGTAGAGTTCTGCGGAGTCCAAAGTAAGAACGATTTCCTGCCACAATGCGCCTCTGAATTTCTCTGCTGGTGTCGTTGTCGGCGGTTACCAGTGAGCCCAAGTACACGAATTCTTCAACCGCCTCGATTTCATCACCGTCGATATGAATTCGGGGTGGCGGGCGCGGAGATTCCTCCCTGGAGCCCTTTGCCATCATGTACTTTGTCTTCGACACATTAATGACTAATCCGATTCGCCTGGCTTCCCTCTTTAGTCGGATGTACGTTTCCGCCATCGTCTCAAATTTACGAGCAATAATATCAATATCATCGGCGAAACCAAGCAGCTGAACGGACTTCGTGAAAATCGTCCCACTCGTGTTTATCCCCGCTCTTCGTATTACACCCTCCAAAGCAATGTTGAACAGCAAGCACGAAAGACCATCACCTTGCCGTAACCCTCTGCAAGATTCGAAGGGACTCGAGAGTGTCCCTGATACTCGAACTACGCACATCACTCGTTCCATCGTCGCCTTGATCAATCGTATCAGTTTATCCGAGAATCCGTATTCGTGCATAATCTGCCATAGCTGTTCTCGATCGATTGTTTCATACGCCGATTTGAAATCGATAAACAAGTGATGTGTGGGCACGTTGTATTCGCGGCATTTCTGCAACACCTGGCGGATGGCGAACATCTGGTCCGTTTTAGCACGTTCACCCATGAATCCAGCCTGATATTGCCCCACGAACTCTCTTGCAATCGGTGATAGACGGCGGCATAAAATTTGGGAGAGTATCTTGTAGGCAGCGCTCAGTAGTGTGATCGCGCGGTAGTTTCCGCAATCCAACTTGTCGCCCTTTTTGTAGATGGGACACACGATACCTTCCATCCATTCCTCCGGTAATACTTCCTCCTCCCAAATCTTGGTAATGACCCAGTGTAGTGCTCTCACCAGTGCTTCTCCACCGTATTTTAGAAGCTCGCTTGGTAGTTGATCTGCTCCAGCGGCTTTGTTGTTTTTCAACCGGCCAACCTCCTCCTCAATCTCTTGAAGGTCAGGGGCCGGAAGTCTTTCATCCGGTGCACATACTCCTAGATCTGTTACCACGCCACCTTCGGTACTTGCAACGTCGCCATTGAGGTGCTCATCGTAATGCTGCCGCCACCTCTCGACCACCTCACGCTCGCTCGTGAGAATATTCCCGTGATTATCTCGGCACATGTCGGCTTGTGGCACAAAGCCTCTGCGCGAGCGGTTCAGCTTCTCGTAGAACTTTCGTGTGTCCTTAGCGCGGTACAGCTCTTCCATCGCTTCGCGATCTCGTTCTTCCTGCTGGCGCTTCTTCATCCGGAAGACTGAGTTCTGCCTGATCCGCGCCTGTTTGTAACGTGCCTCATTCGCTCTCGTACGGTGTTGCAGCATTCTCGCCCATGCTGCATTCTTCTCGTTTTTCAACTGTTCACATTCGCCGTCGTACCAGTCGTTTCTGTGATTCGGAGTCGCGAAGCCTAGTGCTGTAGCCGAGGTACTACCTATGGCGGATCGGATGTCCCTCCAGCCATCTTCAAGTGTAGCTGCGCCAAGCTGCTCTTCCGTTGGTAGGGCCACTGCTAACTGCTGCGCGTAGTCTTGAGCCACTTCTACGTTACGAAGTTGCTCGATGTTGAGCCGCGGCGTTCGACTTCGACGCGTGGTGATAACTGTCGAAAGTTTTGAGCGCATGCATACAGCGACTAAGTAGTGATCCGAATCTATATTCGCACTGCGGTATGTGCGGACGTTGGTTATATCCGAGAAGAATTTACCGTCGATTAGAACGTGGTCGATTTGGTTTTCTGTTTGGTGGTCAGGTGATCTCCAGGTGGCTTTGTGGATATCTTTGCGGGGAAAGAAGGTGCTTCGGACTACCATACCACGGGAGGCTGCAAAGTTTACGCGTCGCTGGCCGTTATCATTCGATACGGCGTGCAGGCTGTTTCGCCCGATTACCGGTCTGTACATTTCCTCCCTTCCTACCTGCGCGTTCATGTCGCCGACAACGATTTTCACGTCACGCGGCGAGCAACCATCGTATGTTTGCTCTAACTGCGCGTAGAACGCTTCTTTCTCGTCATCAGGTCTCCCTTCGTGTGGGCAGTGGACGTTGATGATGCTGTAGTTGAAGAAACGGCCCTTAACTCTCAACATGCACATCCTTGCATTGATCGGCTGCCACCCGATCACACGTTGTCGCATCTTGCCCAACACTATAAATCCTGTTCCCAGTTCATTGGTGGTGCCACAGCTTTGGTAGAAGGTAGCCGCTCGATGCCCGCTTTTCCACACTTTCTGTCCAGTCCAACACAGTTCCTGCAACGCCACGATGTCGAAGTTGCGGGGATGTAGTTCGTCGTAGATTATCCTGTCACATCCTGCGAAACCTAGTGACTTGCAATTCCATGTTCCAAGTTTCCAATCGTAGTCCTTATTTCGTCGCGTGGGTCTTTGCCGATTGTATCGAGTCGTATTTTCTCCTATGTTATTCGCAATGGGGATTTTTACGGGTGGCTTATTGGGCCTACGCCAACACTCCTGTCTCGCCGGAGGGCCATCGTGCCAGTTCTGTTTAACGTCCCAACCAACACTGGGACGACCACGCTGATGGGGCTACCACCTTGGATCTAGCTGGGCGTGGTGCAGCGTTTCTTACTCAGCCGCTGGATGCCAGAACAGACGCTGTTTGAGCCGCACCTCCTTGGTGAACAGACACTCGGATCGTACCTCCTCAATCTAGCTGAAGTCAGAAGGACAACAGTGCCCAGGCTGCGCTACCAGCTAAGCACACAACTCTTAGCTGGCGGTCTTTGTCATCGTTTGACCCGTGGAAGCATGAGGTAGGAACTTGTGAGGACCAGAGCTATATTGGACGCTCTCCTTATCGACTCACCGTTTTGCAGAATTCCTGTCATTAGCAATTTCTGCTTTTGCAAATGTGACAGAAAATATGACAACTTGCGGAATATATTTATACAAAAAGTAAACAAGAATCCGCCATTATCGTTCGAAAGATCATTAGAACGCAATCGTCGCTTAATTTTTTGAATCAGCGATTCTACATTCGTTTGAATGACTAATCATCCATTTGACGGTGGGGATTTTCGTTGTGTACACAGGCAGGTACAAGTTGCTGCGTTTTCTTTGCTATCCAATCGATCATCAATGATGAATGCATTCTTGCATTCTTTATTACATCACAAAACCTAACCTCAAAAATGTTTGACATTTCTTAGGCTACATGACAGATGTAATATGAGCAGAAAGAGGACGGCAACAAGGTCGGTAAAGTAGAAGGTATTTTATGCCATCATGTTTGTGTGTGATCTGTCAAGTGACCTGAAAACTGGCACACATTCTTTATTACACCAACGAACCTAACCTCAAAATGACTGACAAATCTCAGGTCATTTTGACAGATGTAACATGAGAATGAAAAGGGCGGCAACAGGTTCGATTAAGTAGAATATATGATTCGTTTTTTCCGTACATGTGTGTGGTCTGTCAAAATGACCTGAGAAGTGTCAAACAAGTCAAGGTTGTCTCTCCGAAGTGAAATTTTCTTTTTACGCATGGTAAGTAAAAAACGTTGTTTACCTAGTTTGTTTCTACAAAGCAGGAGCTAAAATCTACGAATGGGCAAGTTCGACATCTGTCGGATTCGCGATTTTATACATGATACAACTCCATTGGTATTGTTCCAGCATGGCATGAATGGACCGTACATTATACACAAATTGCGTTTAATTTACGCCAATTTACGAGATATATAAGTTAAGGACCTGTCCTCAACATTGGGACAAACTTTAAATCGCATCGGCCAACAACAACAACAGATGGCCGACGCACTAAATAAGATCCAACAACAACAATAATAACAAACACTGACCATCCACCACCCCAAAGAACGAAGCCTACCCTGGAGCCAAATTAACTTGGACAGCAACGACAGCAACAACAACAAAAGCCACGACGACGATTAAGAGCATTCCACAGCACACGGAGTCAAGTTCCCCCACATGTGTAAAGCACAGCAGAAAATACCAACGGCGACGGCGTGGTGCGAAACTTCAACCCAGCAATCCATGCGCACCTGACTTTAGCGCACCACAAGATGCTGACGAGGACGATAACGACGACGACGATGAGGATGGCCACGGCATGGCAGGTTGACAACAAGGTACAGTCTATTTTCGATAGGTCAGCATATCCATGCTGTAGGGACTTAGGCAAAGGTAAATTGAATATACAACAATCATTCCGTTTTCTGTAGCTTGCCGAGTCAGTTCGTGTCTAAACACTCCGAAATTCTTCTGATTTAGTTTTGTTAATTTCCATTTTTCAAATCAAGTTAAGTGTTAAGTGTTTTTTAAAAACTCTTTTTGGTAAACGTAAATTTTTACTTATATATTGGTTAAGGTATTACGAAAACATATCCAGGGTGAAAAAACGAATTTTTTATCCGTTTTTAGTTCAAGCAATGGCTATAAACAGGAGGAAAGGGATTGAACCCAAGACCTTCTGCATACGAATCCGAAGCGGTCGCCACTAGACCACTAAGCCCGTCTGGGGCTGTTCATAAACCACGTAGACTTTTTGGGGGTAGGGGGGTTGGTTCTGGCCAAAGTCTACGCTCCATACAAATTTTAAAATTTTTGTATGGACAAAAATCTACGAGGGGGGAGGGGGGGGGGGCGGGTCTGAGATGGTCAAATTTTGGTCTACGTGGTTTATGAACAACCCATCTACAGTTTCGGTGAATGTTGTTTTTGGCATAAAGCCCCTGTGGTTTAGTTTCTCGTACATCTTCCGTGTTTCCTTGGCGTGGTATTGCTCGTCCATATCATCGAAAATTCGTTCTTCATGCTGGCGTTTCTTGGTCCGGATGCCTCAGTTCTGCTTATTATGCGACTATCTATAACGAGCTTCATTTGCTCTAGTAAATGTTGCGGTGCTACACTATCTAATCATTCGTAAAAATCTTGCATTCGTATATCAAGAAACAACACCAAAATAATATGTGTCTAAGGAAGTAAACTTCCACGATATCATTACTGGTTAAGCTCAACGTTGAGACGAAGTGGTTTGAAATATGTTCCAATTATCCACAAGTCCACGAAACCCATGCCACTTATTGTTCGATTCTTGGTATATGTATGATTAAGAAAATCAACATATGAAATACTTAGGATGTATGTATGCTATCACTGATTACCAAGTAATTCAGGATTAAACCGTTTGCAAGTTGGTCACATTCAGGCTCGAACCTTTTACAAGCAAAACGCAAAACAAAAATCGATCGAGTCCTTGCCATTGCTGCCTACAATGAATCGCATGACCGAGCTCACAACCGACGGCAATTGCGTCGTCAGAAAGGAACCCCAGTCTGGACGCCGGTGTATACCTATTTCCAATCCGAAATGTAGGTTACCGAAAGAAATTTGGCTTAACTGTCCATAAATTGATGATAAATATTCATTTGAATTATTTACCGCACGAACAAACAGTCCAAACTCAGGTCCAAACGGGAAACGAAGGAAACACCTACAATAACGCTGGTCTGCTTCCAGTAGTGCCAGTGCCAGTGGGTCACCCACGAAACCCATTGGTGCTGGGCGGGAAAATCGATGCAGGCAGGAAGGAGTAGGTAATACATATTTGTGAAACAATAATGGATCAGACCGATTACAAATGCCGGGGGAACCGGACGAATGGAATTTAGAGCGACAGTAAGTTCTGTGTGCCTGCCGGCGGACCCGATTGTAAATAGAAGCAATCATTTATTTGGTTTATCTCTGTGTGTGCTGGGAGTTCTCCTTTTCGACATTTATTGTAGTCGTAAACACAGATCGATCGAATGATAAACTTGCATAACAATTTCATTATAATGCCAATGTCGTTAAAACTTTGACAACGTGAATGGGAATAGTGACTGGTGTTAGCCAGCCATCGTTGTAGTGGTTGCTCACGTTCAGGTCATTCATATGCATTAGTTATGCCACATAATTTTCTGATGGCGAGCCGCAACGAGGGACGTGAGGAGAAGTTTGAAACTCAATTATAAACTGCATTTTTTGATGGAATTTTGCAAACTTTAATAATTACTTACACCGTTTTCCTCAATTTCATGTCCTAATTCATGCACCGACTTAGTGAAATACTTACAGAATATCTGTATTGACAGTTATTAAGGAAGAGATAAATAACAATGCAAGCTAACCAAGTAAAGCAAATACATACAATAAATTGCTACATTGTATGTTTAAGTGGCCAAATTTGAAAACTTTCAATTCGGGGTGAAGTTGATCAACCAATGATATAACATTTAAAGAATGGGAAATTATTGAACAAACTATATTTTATGATGCCTAATTTCAATAAGTTTTTTTAGAAATCTTTCAACTGATGTATTTTGTATATCAAAAATACCCTAATAGCACAGCAGTGTGGAAAGATCTATGCTAGCCTACGCACGTTGTACAACTGTGCTCCTACAGCATCGACCGCCACAAAACTAAAACTGTTCAAATCCCTAATTTTACCTCATTTTCTGTTTGGCGATGTCCTTCACGTCTACCCAAGTGCAAATTCCTTCGATAGACTTCGTGTGGCGGTAAATTGTTGTGTACGATATGTATATGGGTTGAGCCGGTATGACCACGTAAGCCATTTGCAAAAGAACCTTATCGGATGTAGTTTACGAGGTTTCTACGCATTTCGCTCCTGTATTTTCCTGAGAAATCTGCTAACAACACAAACTCCCGCCTCGTTATATCAAAAGATTGTCCAAACACGAGGCCGCCGGTTACAGAATTTGGTGATTCCAGCTAACAACACGACGAGTTATTCAAGTTCACTGTTCGTTCGTGGTGTGGTAGACTGGAACACGTTACCTCCCGCATTGAAGCGTTCATCGTCGGAAGCAAATTTCAAGAGTGGCTGCATAAACTTTTGGAACCGTGGTAGTTAAATAGTTATTAAGTAGAATAGGTAAAGTTTAAAATCTCAGAAAATGATAATTTACCAGCCGGAGGTAGTATTTTAAAAGATTTATATCTTACGCTACTGGACAATAAATAAACAAACAAAGAAAAATAAAATAAGGTTAGTTTCTTTTCAGAATGACCTTCTTTAAACGCCTAAAGGTAGGCAATTTCTTTAAAAAACGTCTTATTTTCGCAAAAATATGGTATTTTCAAATAAAATATAAATTTAATCGTCAATTTCAAATCAAATCTATCTTCAATAATCCTACCATGAATAAATAAAAAATGTTTTGTGTATCATCTGATATACAAGGCGTTGATGGGAGGTGAAAGACAGTCTTGTTACCCAGTATTATACACTTCCAAAAAAGTCGATATTTTTATATAAAATCTGACACAACTGGCATGACAACCTTCAAAAGTTTTAAAAACATATTCGCACAATTGATTTGTGTCAGAAGTTCTTCCATTGAAACAGACCTAAGGGGATAGTTTCCCTTTTTGCCGAAGTTTTCGAGCTGATAGTACAACACCTGCCCTAATAACAGCCTACTGCACTGACTCATGTTTGTTCATAACGTGTAGCGAGTCAGGTTCGGGTTTTCACTTCTTTGAGTGGGCAGCAGTCAGCATTTCTTCTTCAGTGGAATAACCGTACACCTCCAACGGCAGCGATGCCGACGATGACCACGTCCTCTGGGAACCTCAACCTCAACTTTTCATCGTATACCAGTATCTCTCAACTCTGTATCGTATACCAGTACTCATACCAGTTTCTGAAAACAATATTTGAAAATCTTGCAGAGCTACTTGGGTAGCCGCAGATTTTAGAGGGCACTGTAGGAGTAATCCAACTGGCGCCATTGATCAAATTCTTTACGTCGAAGACCACTACGACTAATGCAAATTCTCATTCACTTGCGTTGGCGAGCAATTTCATTTATTTAGTTCAACATCAATTTCATGATAACACTGAATCAACAATTTGCCGCCATAATACTCGATTTGCAGCTGCAGCTCTCCAACGCCGGTCACGCCCAACGCTCGCCAGGTCATGCTCCACATGGTCCGCCTATCGTGCTCTCTGCGCTCCACGCCTTCTTGTACCAACCGGATGGTTAGCAAACAACAACTTTGCAGAGTTGCTGCCTGGCATTCTTGCAACATGCCCTGCCCACCGTATCCGTCCAGCTTTAGCCACTTTCAGCTTGTTGGGTTTACCGTAGAGTACAGCGAGCTCGTAGTTTATTCTTTGCCCACACCGTTCTCCTGTACGCCGCCGAAGATAATCCTTAGCACGCGTTGAAAACTCCGAGTGCTTGCAGGTCCTCCTCGAGCATCGTCCATGTCTCGTGTCCGTAGAGGACCATCGGTCTTAATAGCGTTTTGTACATGGTACATATGGTGCGGGGGTGAATCTTTTTTGACCACAATTTCTTCTGAGGCCCGTAGTAGCTACGATTTCCACTGATTTGCAAGGAACCGAGGCAGACGAATTCTACCACCTCGAAAGTATCCATGTCTATCGTAACATTGCATTGCTACCAAGACTTGCCCTGTCTCGTTCAGTCCCACCTATTAGCATGTACTTTGTTTAAGCCACTTTTACCACCAGTCCGACCTTTGCTGCTTCACGTTTCAGGCGAGTGTACATATCTGCCACCGTTCAAAATGTTTTAGCAATAATATCCATGTCATCCGAAAATCAGACAATTTGACCGGATTTCGTGAAAATCGTACCCCGGCTGGTGAGTCCGGCTCGTCGCATAACACTTTGCATGACGATGATGAATAGTAGGCAGGAAAGTCCATCACTTTGTCATAGTCCCCAACGAGATTCGAATGAACCGGATAGTTCATCCGAAATCCTTACGCTGTTCTACACACCGTCCATCGTTGCTCTCATCAGTCTAGTATGTAAGCTTCCCGGGAAAGCTACTCTCGTCTATGATTTTCCATAGCTCTGTGTGGTCTAAACTGTCGTATGCCACCTTGAAGTCGATGAACAGGTGGTGCGTTGGGACACGGCATTTCTAGAGGATTTGTCGTACGGTGAAGATCTGGTCCGTTGTCGATCGGCCGTCGATGAAGCTGGCTTGGTAACTTCCCACGAACTCATTTACTTTAGGTGAAAGACGACGGAAGATGATCTGAGGTAGCACTTTGTAGGCGGCATTCAAAATAGTGATCACTCGAAAGTTCTCACATTTTAACATTAAGGACAAGGTATTTGGAGTACATAGCTCAAATTTTCTAGAGCACCGTTTTTAAGAACCGATGAACGGATTTGGATCAAAATGCATCATGCTGATTCTTCAGTGGTTGTCATCAGCGTGATGCATTTTGATTCAAATTCGTTCAACGGTTCTAAAAAACGGTGCTCTAGAAAATTTGAGCTATGTACTCCAAATACCTTGTCCTTAACTTGTCGCCTTTCTTGTTGATGGGACAGATTATCCCTTCCTTCCACTCCTCCGGTAGCTGTTCGGTTCCTAGATCTTGACTACTAACCGGTGTAGACAGGTGGCCAACTTTTCCGGGCCCATCTTGATGAGTTCTGCTGCGATACCGTCCTTACCAGCCGCTTTGTTGTATTTGAGCTGGTGGATGGCATCCTTAATTTCCCTCAGCGTGGGAGTTGGTTCGGTCCCGTCCTCTGCAAGTACCAAGTACCTATACATTTCACAAAAAAATCCACAGATTTCTTCCAATTATTACACTAGTTTACAGCATTTTTGAACTCGGTAAGCTGATGATCTTTTTTGGTGTAAAATCATGCCCTGAGTTCGAAAACGCGAAATAAAAAAAAAACAGCAGAGCGGAATTTTTTTCGACTTTCCATACAAGGTTGATGATTTGAAATTGATTTTTGTTCTATTTTTAAGCAAAGTCGTTCACTTCACACATCTCCTTCTCCGTAATCAATGCTCCGATTTAACTGAATTTTTGACTGTAACTCGCCTACATATAATATGTCAAATAAACAATGAGAAAGAATTTTTTATTTGTTTTTTGTTATTGAAAAAAAAAATACATTGCTTCATATATTTATAAAATTTTTGCTAAAAATTAAAGAGATTGTTCCAAAAATTCTCCAATAACTTGAATTTCATCAATCTGACGTAAAACTTGCATTCAGATGATCGAATGGTATTATATTCAGCTCTTAATTTATGGAAAAAAAAATTTAAAATTGTTTGAACAAAACGCAAGATATTTGAATTTTAGTTAGTACCATGTTTTAGTTGTAAAACTCAATATTAAGATAAAACTCAAAAACTGTTCTACTTCAATTTTTTTGAAGCACGGTTTGGAATTCATCGCTTAATTGTGCTTAAAAAATTTTGGTCGTTGACAGAAGTTCACGACTTTCGTTTTATTTTGTAAACTAGTGTTATCAAGGATTTTTTAAGTCTTGCATAAGTTGCTGCAGAAGTTCATCCATGAATTTCTTCAGAAATTCCTCTAGAAACCCTTCCATTAACTTTCTTAAAAATACTTCGTGAAATCTCTGTTAGGTACTCAACTGGCAATTCCTCAAAGTATTTTCCCAGGAATCGTACTTCGATTTCTTCTGGAATTTCCGTTGTTTTATTCTGTGATTTCTTCAGGGATTCTTTCGGAAATATCTTTAGAAACTTCTTCACTATACCAAGAATAACTTCGGAAATTTTAACAGGAATTTCTTCAAAAATTGTTTCGTGTATCCTTTTAGTGCTCCTGCAATTTTTTATGGATCCTTCCAGCAGTTCTCTAATATCAGACGCGAATGACACCTGTGGTTAAAGCGCCTATGAATAAAAAAAACCCTAATTAATCCACCTAGCGGTGATGGTGCCTTTCTCGTGCTTTAAAATATTCTTTCAACAAAACTCGAGCGACATGTTGATGACATTGACATAAATACAAAATGAAAACTGCTTGCTAAATCTAATCAATATGGATACATTTTATATTAGCATAACATCCAATATTCAGAAAATATAAGACAACGATCCAAAACTCAAACCAAACAAGTGTCATGCAGCCGCAAAATTTTGAAACGTCATTTTAGATTTTCCGGTCATCATTTTATGACTCCGGATATATACCCCAACTAAACTAACCGCCATCTTGAACATTGAGACACCATCTTGGATGTTCTGGTATTCATTTTTTGGACTCTGTACCTAAAATTACATAAAATAGTCGCCGTATTGAATTTTGGCATGTCGTTTATGATTTTCTGGTTACCAGTTTTGGACGAAGACCGGCATTCTTCCCCATTCAAACTATAGTCAAATTGCAGACCTTGTGAAACAGCGCACAGCTTGGGTTTTGGGCAAGAATTAAAAATCCTATAAAATAGGCACTAACTTGAATACTGGGCCATTATATTGGACTTTGGACCGCTATCTTACTCTGGTGGACTCCTAACATATTTCCCATACCAAATACACTTATTTTACATAGTTTTAGAGCTCAAAATTCCATAAAACAGCCACCATCTTCTGTTGACGCGATCAAATTCTTATTTTTCCATTCAACGTTGACCCATCCTGCTATAAATTTACACCTTAGGAATCTGAAATGGTACGATTTGATGAGATCGCTTTAGTTTTGTCTATATTTTGATCTCATATATGAGAACTTAGACCTATTCGTCACTGTTGTTCATACCTAATGTTTATCAGGCCATGTGTCGTATGTATGGGTTTGGTTCATTTTTATATTTGGTAATTTCCGATGGGATAGCCGGATCTGATTCCATGAGTCATGGACCATGACACTACCGGTTGTCCCAATTATGGTCTGAGAATATTTTATTGCTATTTATTCACCTTTAACTAATCATCGCGATTTGATATATCGCATGAATGGGTTTGCTTCACTTTTACTTCTAACCACCTTCGAAGCCACAGCTGAACCCGCAACACTACCGGGAATCTAATATGGTCTGACCCTATTTTTCCATCAGGTTGTCGATAAGTCGTGATCAGTCTTGTTAGAGATCACAGTCATTTGAACCTTTTCGTCGATATTCGGCCTCCTTTGTCTCCGGTATTCGCAACACAATCAATCAAAGTACTGTTCGAAACAAAAATGTCAAACGAATGCACCTCACCACGATAGCGGCTTCGGAAGACGGTTCGGCTTTTGTTATTCCTGTCTTCTTCCATAATAAGAGCTATGTTGCCCATCTGTGTGTCGTATTCAATGCAACATGCAATAATAAACTAATATTAACATTCATAATCGGAATTGGCTGAAAATCTATGCGTAAAGCTAGAATTAGACACATGTCATCGTGTCAGATGACATTGATTTGACCCTTTCTTATGTTTATTGATCTTCGTTCTACTGCTCGTGTTGTGTGTAGGAAAGAGGTAACGGTAGCGCACGAATGTAACAAAGCCGACTGACACCCGACTGCGGCAACGAAATGAAGGTAGTAAAAAGTGTCGAATGTTTACAAGACTGGTCGTGATTTGATGTACCGCATCCATGGGTTTGGTTAAATTTTACATTTTACTACCCGGAACCCATTCCGGAACACTACCAGTTGGCTTTAGTGTGATGTAAGGCTATTTTCTAGCTAACTGTTCGTCAGGCTATCGCAAAAGACACGATTTGATGTGTCACATGCCTGGATTTGGTTTACTTTTACATTTGGCCTCTTCCGGCCACTCAAAACCGATTCCGAAACACTTGCTGACCGTTCATTAGGTAATCTAAAAAGCCGCTATTTGATGTGACGCATGTACGGGTTTGTTTCTCTTTCAGATTTAACTACTTCGGCGGGAACCCCGGAAGGGGTTTCAGAACACTACTGGTTCAGATATGGTCTGAGATGGTTTTCCTGCTCATTGTCCATCAGGTCATCGAAAATGCCGTGGTTTGATGTGTCGCATGTATGGGTTTGGTTCAATTGTATATTTGGCCACTTCCAGCGGGACGCCTAGAACCGGTTCCGGAACACTACCGGTTCAGATATGGTCTGAGATGATTTTCCTGCTCATTATCCATCAGGTCATCGAAAATGCCGTGGTTTGATGTGCCGCATGCATGGGTTTGGTTCAATTGTATATTTGGCCACTTCAAGCGGGACGCCTAGAACCGGTTCCGGAACACTACCGGTTCAGATATGGTCTGAGATGATTTTCCAGCTCATTATCCATCAGGTCATCGAAAATGCCGTGGTTTGATGTGCCGCATGCATTGGTTTGGTTCAATTGTATATTTGACCACTTCCAGCGGGACGACTAGAACCGGTTCCGGAACACTACCGGTTCAGATATGGTCTGAGATGGTTTTCCTGCTCATTGTCCATCAGGTCATCTAAAATGCCGTGGTTTGATGTGTCGCTTGCATGAGTTTGGTACAATTGTATATTTGGCCACTTCCAGCGGGACGCCCAGAACCGGTTCGGGAACACTACCGGTTCAGATATGGTCTTAGACTATTTTTCTACTTACCGCTCATCAGGTTATCGAAAATGCCGTGGTTTGATGTGTCTCATGCATGGGTTTGGTTCACTTTGATATTTGCCACTTCCGGCGGGACACCCGGAACCGGTTCCGGAACACTACCGGTTCAGATATGGTCTTAGACTATTTTTCTGCTTACCGCTCATCAGGTTATCGAAAATGCCGTGGTTTGATGGGTCGCATGCATGGGTTTGTTTCATTTTCATATCTGGCTTCTTCCTGGGGTACCGATCCGGAACACCTAAATGGCCATAACTCCGGAACGGCTGGACCGATCCGAACCATTTTCAATAGGAAACAATGGGACCAGATTCCGCGTCGAATGAACCGTCGGTCGTTAAAATCGGTTGATGTTTACTATCTAAAAATGAGGTGACCTTTTTTGTACACATACACACACACACACATACATACACACACACACACACACATACATACACACAGACATCATCTCAACTCGTCGAGCTGAGTCGATTGGTATATAACACTTGACCCCTCCGGGGGCTCTATCAAATTTTCGTTTTTGGTGTGAACATATAGCCTTTCGGTACACCTTGGTGTACGAGAAAGGCAAAAAGTTCCTCAACATATTCGTCAAATGTTGCTAGCACTTCCTTTTTCGCAAAATAAACATCTCAGTAAAGGTTCCTAAAAAGTTATATTGATGCCATTCTAATGCAATGGGGACGTACCAGTTTAGGGGCGCTAGAAAGTTGGAACTTTGATTATTCAGCAGTGAACCAGTTGTACAGGGGATAGACAAAATGATCGGGTCAGGCAAAATTTTCACTTTTCAAAAAATGTTCAACTAGCTGTAACTTTTTGAAAAGTGCATCAAATATTCTCAAACTATCAAATTAACTTTTTCTCTTGTTAATTATTTAAAGTTAAGTCAAAAGTTTTTCAAGGTCATTATATAAGACATAAATAGTCAAAATTTCATTGTATCCGGTTCATTGAATATGGAGATATAACAGCTCAAAGTTGGCTATCGAATAATTATACCTTTTTCTTGAATCTTTATAACTGCGTGTAGAATAGCCCGATCTTTTCCATGTTTTGTACACTGATACACAGCTAGCTGATCAACTTACAGTGAAAATTTGAGAATATTTGATGCACGTTTGCACGTCTCAAAGTCCTCTGCAAAGTGATCCTTCACCGGATACAGGAGAAGATTGACGCAACTCTCTGACGGCAGCAAGCAGGATTCCTTGCCGGACGATCGTGTGTGGACCATATTGTCATGCTCCGTATCATTCCGGAGCAAATCAATAAATAAATTCCAAGCGTCTCTCTACCTGGTGTTCATTGATTATGAAAAAACTTTCGACCGTCTCAATCACGGAAACATGTGGGAAGCCCTCAGGCGCAAGGGTGTCCCTGAGAAAATCATCGGCCTCATTGAAGCACAGTCCAGAGCATTTTCGTGCAGAGTACTGCACAATGGTGTTTTGTCCGATCCCATCCGGTTGTTGCTAAGGTGAGGCAAGGATGTATACTATCACCACTACTGTTCCTCATCGTAATCGATGAGATCCTGGTAGGTGCGATTGACTGTGAACCAAATCGAGGATTCCTGTGGCAGCCTATTATCATAGAGCACCTAAATGACTTCGAATTGGCTGATGACGTTGCTCTCCAAGCTCAACGACGCTCTGATATGCAGAGCAAGCTCGATGATCTTGCCGATCGCTCCTCAGCGGCAGGTCTTACCATCAACGTCAACAAGACCAAATCGTTGGATGTAAACAAGGTCAACCCTTCCAGCTTTACGGTAACTGGGCAATCAGTGGAGAATGTTGAAAGCTTCCAATATCTTAGTAGTCCGAGTAATGGCGACCGATGGTGGCACCAAGATCGACATTCGCCAGACATAGTTTTGCTCTCGCTAGCAACGATTACCGAACATATAATCGTCTCTTGTATAAACGTCACTGCATCAGCGATCACAAGCGAATCTGAGCCGGAACCCACGACAGTTTTGGAATTTCGTGAACACCAATCAAAAAGAGCGCGAATTACCTACGGAAATGTTCTTAAGAAACAACACGGCTACTACCGCTCCGCAGTTTTTTTTTCTACACACTTCAAAAGCGCATTTAACGAAACTGTTTCGTCTGTTCATCAAGTTGCCTATGCTTGGAGGGATACACCTTTGAACGTCTGTCCTTTAAGTAGCTTTACGGTTAGGGAACGTCCATAAATTACGTCACGCTTTGAGGGGGGAGAAGGGGGGTTCAGCAAAGTGTGACAACCCATACCAAAAATTTGGAGGTCCAATACAAAAAGTGTGACATAGGGGGGGGGGGGGGGGAGGGGGGTGGGGCTGCTCGAAAATGGTCGATTTTTGCGTGACGTTATTTATGGACGTTCCCTTACAGAGGAGCTAGTTCGATTAGCAATCCGAAAGCTTAAATACTGGTTTAGACGGTACCAGCATGCGTTCTCAAAAAGTGCGAGGATGTACTAGTTTCGCTTCTGAATGCACTCTTTAACATATCGTCGGTTTCCTGCAATAGGGGCACAACTCAAAAAATGTGAATTTTCAGAATGAGCGTTTGAAAATTGGCAAACTTGAAGCACATCCTACAAATTCACTTATTTCTCTCATTATTAGACAAAAGTAAACGAATTTTGATTGTTGTATCATGGAAAGGGACTGAAGGACTATCTGTTTCATGAATTTTAGATTACTATTTTTCATCGACTATTGAAAAAGTTGACTGATTTTGAGTTGTGCCCTTATTGCGGAAAATTGGTGCAAATGCGAAAATCTCGAGTTTCTCAAAGAATTTCAGAACAGGTCTTTGTGAGATGAAAGTTTGCATAGTTTTTTATCATTTGCCATCAAAATCTCAAAAATGACAAATTTTGAGTTGTGCCCTTATTGCAGGAAACCGACGATATCATTCCGACAACGCCGCTTTCTCGCCAGCTGGAAAATTTCAATTATGTTTCCTATGTACAAGAAAGGTAACCGCAATAACGTTGAGAATTACAGAGGAATTACTTCGTTGTGTGCATGCTCAAAAGTGTTGGAGATCATTATGAATGACGTGCTGTTTGCTTATTGTAAGAACTACATTTCTTCCGATCAGCATGGATTCTTCCCCAAAAGGTCTACATGCACACATTTGGTCCAATTCGTCTCCTTTTGCTTACGAAACATGGATGCTGGCGCACAAGTTGACTCGGTCTATACTGATCTGAAATCCGTATACTCTTGGAACGACTGAAAATAATTGGCGTCTTAGCGGATCTAGTTTGCTGGCTCGGCTCATACCTCAGAGATCGTAATTTGGTAGTTAAGATTGGATGTGCTTCATCGCTACTCTAGTCGCTACCTTTCTCAAATGCGTTTGGTGTACCACAAGGGCCCGCTTTTGTTTTCGCTTTGCATAAACGAACTGTCATTTCTACTGCCTCCAGGATGCCGTTTGTTTTATGCTGATGATGTAATGTTATACATGGTAATCAAGTGCGTGCAGGATTACCTGGATTTGCAACAGTTGTTAAATGCTTTTGACGATTGGTGCACCTCGAACATGTTAACAATGAGTATCCCGAAATGCAGTATAATATCGTATCACCGGAAGCACAGGCCAATAACCCACAATTGGCTTCTTTAACGGTGTTGAGATAATTCGATATTCTGAATCTGCATGTCAAACTGAGCCGAAATCCAAATTTTCATGAATTTTGGTGCCCGGTAACCTATTTAAAAATCAATTTGAAGTTTGTATGGGAGCGATTTGTCGTATCACCCCTCGTCGCAGTTTGTACTGGGCGGAGCTGTCAAACAGTTGCCCAGCTGTCAAAAGGTGATTTCTTAAAATCTCTTTGAAATTGATTTAAGGTGCCAAAATAAAGTTCTAAAAATCTGAAAAAAATCATAGTGGCTCAGAAAAAGGTGCTCTTTCGTATAAAATCAAAAAATTGATACATTTTTCAAAATTTAAAAACCCAATTTCTTCATCAGTAATCAGTAGGCCGTCCCTTATTTTGCAAAAATTAGAAATGTTATAATTTCGTTAGTGGAAAATGATCGTTTTAGCTAAGAAATGGTCGTGTCAAAATTTGAAGTCCGTATTTCAAGTGGTCCCTCAAGGGGCCTAAAGTTGTCGAAAATTGTATGGGACCAAAAAAACATGATTTTTTTTCCGACAAAAAAAAAACGCTATTGTACTAAAACCGGTGATTTTAGGACAATAAAGGGCCAAAAATGTGCTTAGATTTGCGATACCTCTACTCGTTTCTAAGTTATTGAAAAAAACCCTAATTAATTCACCTAGCGGTGATGGTGCCTTTCTCGTGCTTTAAAATATCCTTTCAACAAAACTCGAGCGACATGTTGATGACATTGACATAAATACAAAATGAAAACTGCTTGCTAAATCTACTCAATATGGATACATTTGAGGGGGTTAGAAGCAAAGGGGTGTAAGTGACAAAAACTCACTTTCGAGTAAATGAGGTTTAAAGTTTTTGTCCAATTTTTCATCCCATACAAAATGTATGGAGTCACAAAATCAACTCAATTTTCCTTGATTTAGAGTAAAGTGGGGCAAATGTTCGAGTGGGGCAAGAGTTTCTTTTGAAGTTTTTGGGCTTAATTCAAATTATATGTTTCGGGTGTCAAGGTTGTTCGAAGCCTTTTTGAAAAAGAGTCTTTCACTCCAAAAATTATGAAAATTGATCAATATTTCGAAAAGTTATGATAAAATGTTGGTTTTTGATCAAAAAATTGTAATATGCGATAGTCTTTCCAACGCATGGAATGAAATTGTAATGAAATCGAATTCGATATTTTATTTTGGGGCGTAACTAGGTATATTTTAAAGATGCTTTAGCATGTATAACTTTTTGCAAAAAACATTTGAAATCATATTATACACATAGTGGGGCAAAAGTTCGAATTGTGGGGCAAGAGTTCGAGTCATGTGGCAACTTTAGGTAAAACCCTAAAATTCTGCAAAATGTACATATTATCTCTAGAAATGATGGAATCAGTGAGAAAATTTGATCAAAGTTGAAAACAAATGTTGTTTTAACTGAATTTGGCAGAAAACTATTAATTTTTGGTGGAGTAAATTTAACCCTGATTTGGGTAAAATCCAGATTGAACTTTCAAGTGTATTCCAGTTCCAATATCTAATATCAATTGGTTTTAAGTATTCCAATTACCAAAGTTTCGAAATAGTATGCTACGGTTAGCGAAATACCAAACACACTGGATTCGAACTTTTGCCCCAGTGGTGGGGCAAGAGTTCGAACTAGACACACACATACAAAAAGTGTAGCAACTCAAAATTGAAAAGACATTTGGCGTAACTTTGTTCAGCAAAATTTTAGCTCATGGATGATAGAATCACCACACGATATTCATTGTTTTATATCTGCTTCGATTTCTTGAAAAAAGTGGAATTTTCAACTAGGGTCGAACTTTTGTCCCACCTTACTCTATTATAATTTTTCCAATCATCGTAGAAACAATCTTAAAAAAGTTCCTGAAAGCTTGAAATTTGAAGAATTTTATGATATGCTCAGCTCAAAATCGACAAAATTTTCACTTACACCCCTTTAATTCTGGGCCCCTCATTTTATATTAGGGGCTGTTCATAAACCACGTGGACCAAAATTTTGCCATCTCGCTTTAGTTTTGTCTATATTTTGCTCTCATATATGAGAACTTAGACCTATTCGTCACTGTTGTTCATACCTAATGTTTATCAGGCCATTAAACAAAGCCACGATTTAATTTTTCACATAAACGTTGGTTCTGCTACACAACAGCTAGTCTCTAATGTGATCTAAGGCTATTTTCTTGCGAATCGTTCATTAGATTATCAAAAAATCTGCGATCTGTTGTGTCGTATGTATGGGTTTTGTTCATTTTTATATTTGGTAATTTCCGGTGGGATAGCCGGATCTGATTCCATGAGTCAAGGATCATGACACTACCGGTTGTCCCAATACCTAATCACCGCGATTTGATATATCGCATGAATGGGTTTGCTTCACTTTTGCTTCTAACCACTTTCGAAGCCACAGCTGAATCCGCAACACTACCGGGAATCTAATGTGGTCTGACCCTATTTTTCCATCAGGTTGTCGATAAGACGTGATCAGTCTTGTTAGAGATCACAGTCATTTGAACCTTTTCGTCGATATTCGGCCTCCTTTGTCTCCGACATTCGCAACACAAGCAATCAAACTACTGTTCGAAACAAAAATGTCAAACGAATGCACTTCACCACGATAGCGGCTTCGGGAGACGGTTCGGCTTTTGTTATTCCTGTCTTCTTCCATAATAAGAGCTATGTTGCCCATCTGTGTGTCGTATTCAATGCAACATGCAATAATAAACTAATATTAACATTCATAATCGGAATGTGCTGAAAATCTATGCGTAAAGCTAGAATTAGACACATGTCATCGTGTCAGATGACATTGATTTGACCCTTTCTTATGTTTATTGATCTTCGTTCTACTGCTCGTGTTGTGTGTAGGTAAGTGGTAACGATAGCGCACGAATGTAACAAAGCCGACTGACACCCGACTGCGGCAACGAAATGAAGGTAGTAAAAAGTGTCGAATGTTTACAAGACTGATCGTGATTTGATGTACCGCATCCATGGGTTTGGTTAAATTTTACATTTTACTACCCGGATCTGATTCCGGGTAACTACCGGCTGAACCAAATATGGTCTAACATTAATGCCTTGTTAACTGCTCATCGGTTAACCAAACACGCTGCAAATTGAAGTTGTCACATGCAGGGTTTGACAGTTTCGACGGGACTCTCGGAACCAATTCATCAGGTTATCGCAAAAGCCATGATTTGAAGTGTCACATGCCTGGATTTGGTTTGCTTTTACATTTGGCCTCTCCCGGCCACTCAAAACCGATTCCGAAACACTTGCTGGCCGTTCATTAGGTAATCTAAAAAGCCGCTATTTGATGTGACGCATGTACGGGTTTGTTTCTCTTTCAGATTTAACCACTTCGGCGGGAACCCCGGAACGAGTTCCGGAACACTACCGGTTCAGATATGGTCTGAGATGATTTTCCTGCTCATTATCCATCAGGTCATCGAAAATGCCGTGGTTTGATGTGCCGCATGCATGGGTTTGGTTCAATTGTATATTTGGCCACTTCCAGCGGGACGACAAGAACCGGTTCCGGAACACTACCGGTTCAGATATGGTCTGAGATGATTTTCCTGCTCATTATCCATCAGGTTATCGAAAATTCCGTGGTTTGATGTGTCGCATGCATGGGTTTGGTTCAATTGTATTTTTGACCACTTCCAGTGGAACGCCTAGAACCGGTTCCGGAACACTACCGGTTCAGATATGGTCTGAGATGATTTTCCTGCTCATTGTCCATCAGGTCATCTAAAATGCCGTGGTTTGATGTGTCGCTTGCACGGGTTTGGTTCACTTTGATATTTGCCACTTCCGGCGGGACACCCGGAACCGGTTCCGGAACACTACCGGTTCAGATATGGTCTTTGACTATTTTTCTGCTTACCGCTCATCAGGTTATCGAAAATGCCGTGGTATGATGTGTCACATGCATAGGTTTGATGCATTTTCATATCTGGTCCCTTCCTGGGGTACCGTTCCGGAACACCTAAATGGCCATATCTCCGGAACGGCTGAACCGATCCGAACCATTTTCAATAGAAAACAATGGGACCAGATTCCGCGTCGAATGAACCGTCGGTCATTGAAATCGGATGAGGTTTACTGCCAAAAAGTGATGTGAGTTTTTTTGTACACACACATACGGACACACACACACACGCACACACATACGCACACACATACACACACACAGACATCACCTCAATTCGTCGAGCTGAGTCGATTGGTATATGTGATTTGACCCTCCGGGCCTTCTATCAAAAATTCATTTTTGGAGTGAACATATAGCCTTTCCAGTACACTTAGTGTACGAGAAAGGCAAAAAAAACCGAAAAATCAGCATTTTTGAATGTTTTTTTTAGATTTCGAAGGAAACCTACCCTGCTTTGTTCAATCACACTCAAAACAGATTTGCGGGCTCGGCAAAAACGCGCACAGCCGTCTGCTCAGTAAAACTATCAGCTGATATCCCAGCAAAAAGTGACATTTGTTAGCTGACTCTCAGCAAAACGATTGCTGAAGCTCAGCAATGAACTGTCAAAATTGCTGAGATCTCAGCAAAATTGTTGTTTGCTGATTACTCGGCTGTGCAAATCTCGGCAAAAGAATGGAAAAATGCTGATATCCCGGCAATCTGAATTAAGTGTGATAACTCAAAAACGAGTGGAGATATCGAAATTCTAAGCACATTTTCGGCCCTTTAGGGTCCTAAAATCACCGGTTTTAATAGAATAGCATATTTTTAAGTCGAAAAAAAATCATGTTTTTGCCTTTCTCGTACACTAAGTGTGCCGGAAAGGCTATATGTTCACTCCAAAAATGACTTTTTGATAGAAGCCCCGGAGGGTCGAGTCATATATACCAATCAACTCAGCTCGACGAATTGAGGTGATGTCTGTGTGTGTGTATGTGTGTGTGTGTGTATGTGTGTGCGTGTGTGTGTGTGCGTATGTGTGAGTGTGTACAAAAAAAAACTCACATCACTTTTTGGCAGTAAACCTCAACCGATTTCAATGACCGACGGTTCATTCGACGCGGAATCTGGTCCCATTGTTTCCTATTGAAAATGGTTCGGATCGGTCCAGCCGTTCCGGAGATATGGCCATTTAGGTGTTCCGGAACGGTACCCCAGGAAGGGACCAGATATGAAAATGCATCAAACCTATGCATCCGACATCTCAAACCACGGCATTTTCGATGACCTGATGGACAATGAGCAGGAAAACCATCTCAGACCATATCTGAACCAGTAGTGTTCCGGAACTCGTTCCGGGGTTCCCGCCGAAGTGGTTAAATCTGAAAGAGAAACAAACCCGTACATGCGTCACATCAAATAGCGGCTTTTTAGATTACCTAATGAACGGCCAGCAAGTGTTTCGGA
Source organism: Aedes albopictus (assembly GCF_035046485.1). NCBI lineage: Eukaryota > Metazoa > Arthropoda > Insecta > Diptera > Culicidae > Aedes > Aedes albopictus. Next base: position 231,614,301 of record NC_085138.1, on the reverse strand, counting down.
ATCGGTTTTGAGTGGCCGGGAGAGGCCAAATGTAAAAGCAAACCAAATCCAGGCATGTGACACCCCGGCAACTCCTCTCTGGCAAGTATGCAAGTATTAGAAATATCCACCTGCCTGAATCCTCCTCGAGTTCCAGATCCTTTCCGCATAATCCAGACATCGCTGGAAATCATTATGCTTGCAACGGCGATGAATCTGCAACCGTCACTCCTATCGTGACCAATGATGGAGCGGCAACTGTGAGTACTGGAAGCTCCATAATATGGGTGTATTACCAAAACGTGCGTGGATTGATGACCAAAATTGATTCATTTTTCCTGGCTGCTAATGACTGCAATTTCGATGTCATAATCTTGACAGAAACGGGCCTGAAGGAGTGGGTTAATTCTATTCAGTTGTTTGGAACCCAGTATTGCGTGTTTCGGTGCGATCGAAATTGCCTTAACAGCGACAAGTCGAACTTCGGAGGCGTTTTAGTTGCAGTTTCCCAGAGATATACCTGTTCCTTAGTTGTGACTAATCGAGGTAGGAACTTAGAACAGGTTTGTGTATCGTGCAGGATTAAAGGGCTGAACCTCTCGATTTGTGCGATCTACATACCACCTGATAAGAGCAAATCAGTTGAAATTATGGAAAATCACGTGGCATCTGTTCGTGAACTTTGTGAGAATCTGCATGGTGATGATGCTGTTCTCGTGTGCGGTGATTATAATCAACCTAAATTGAAATGGATACGAAGAGACACCGAAGCTGTTATTGCTGCTGATTCCTCCCAGTGTATGGCTTCTAGTTCAGCATTGATCGACGGCATGGATTTCCTGAATTTGCACCAATTCAACTCGTTTGGCAATCGGCTCGGGCGTACATTGGATCTTGTCTTTGGTTCTGATACCCTCAACGTAGTGGTTGAGAGATCGGTTGCCCCGTTAGTGCCAGTAGATCACCACCATCCACCTTTAGTGCTTTCGTTACAAACTCCGGCTAGAAATGCTTCACAACAAGGTTATGCTGACCCTGGAGTTCGTCTGCTCAATTTCCGTCGCATTGATTTTGCGGCTCTGCGTGCTTTCTTCGAGGGAGTTGACTGGAACACTCTTCTTGGTGATATGGACGTTAATGATATGACTGAAATATTTTGTAACGAAGTAAGTCAATGGTTAGATTCGAATCTCCCACTGAAAAGGAAACCTGTGTCGCCCGTATGGAGTACTCCGTTATTACGTGACTTGCGGCGCAAAAGAAATGCATGCCAACGTAAACTTCGTCGAGATCGTTGTTTCACAACAAAACGAGACTTCCATAATGCCAGCGAAGCATATCGTAAGGTCAACGCGATGCTTTATCGATCATACGTTCAGCGTGTTCAAATCGGTTTACGCAACAATCCTAAAGATTTTTGGAATTTCGTCAACTCCAAAAGGAAGAATCCAAGTGTACCAACTAACGTTTTCCTCAATGAAACAGCCGCTAATTCCGATTCCACTGCCAGTGAACTGTTTGCAGATTATTTTTCTTCTGTTTTTGACGATCGCACCGCTTCCGCTAACGAAGTGCAAGATGCCGCAAGTTCTGTTCCCCTGAATATTGTCGACCTCGACTTATTTCTCGTCACCCCAGAGATGGTTTCCACTGCCATTAGGAAACTGAAGCAATCGTATACTCCAGGACCTGATGGGATTCCTGCCATTGTTTACGTGAAATGTTGTGATGCAATTTCCGAACCTCTTTGTCGTATTTTCAACAAATCGTTCGACCAGCGCGCTTTCCCCGAGATTTGGAAGCATTCAGCCATGTTTCCTGTCTTTAAAAAAGGTGATCGGAACAACGTGGAAAATTATAGAGGAATCACGAGTCTCTCTGCCGGATCAAAAGTTTTTGAGATTATGGTTGGGAAATTTATTCTTAGCCGAACGCATAATTACATCTCATTGGACCAGCATGGTTTTATGCCCGGAAGATCCGTAGTGACAAACCTTCTGGAATTCACCTCCACGTGTCTAAATCAAATGGAAAATAGAGCCCAGGTTGACACTGTTTACACGGACTTAAAAGCTGCTTTCGATAAGATTAGTCACGAGATTCTTCTCCATAAAATTTGGAAATTGGGCGCTTCTGGGAGATTTGTTTCATGGCTACGCTCATACCTCATTGGTAGAACACTCCGCGTCAGAGTTGGCTCCGCAGTATCGTCTCCTTTTTCGAACGGATCAGGTGTTCCCCAAGGAAGTAATTTGGGCCCTCTTTTGTTTTCCCTGTACATCAACGATGCTGCAACGCTGCTTGGACCTGATTGCAAATCATTTTTTGCTGATGACGCAAAAATCTATGTTGTGGTGCGAACCATTGAGGACTGTCGTCGCTTGCAATCGTTAATTGACACATTCTCAGACTGGTGTTGCAAAAATAAACTTATGCTGAGCATTGCTAAATGTTCAGTGATAACATTCCATCGAATACAACAGCCCATAAGGTACAACTACTGCATTGACGGAGTTCAGCTCAACCGTGTGGAACAAGTGCGTGACTTGGGAGTGCAGTTAGACACGAGTATGACATTTGTACCGCATATTACGGCAATGATTACTCAGGCAAATCGTCAGCTTGGTTTTGTTTCGAAGATTGCCCGAGATTTCTCGGACCCGTATTGCCTGAAATCACTATTCTGTGCACTCGTTCGTCCAATTTTGGAAAACGCATCTGTTATCTGGACGCCATATCAGCTAACATGGATATTAAGGATCGAGCGGGTTCAAAAACGTTTCATCCGCCTTGCATTACGGGGTCTGCCTTGGCGGGATCCCGTAAATCTGCCACCTTACTCTGATCGATGCCGCTTGCTGAATCTCGATACTTTGGAGGACCGACGAAAACTTGCACAAGTAACTACCACTGCCAAAATTATTAACGGTGAGTTAGATGCTCCAGGCTTGTTGGCCAGGATTGGCTTTCGTGCATCCCGGTGGACTCGCAACACCGCTGTGATACATCATGCTTTTCATCGCACCTCGTATGGCTTTAACGAACCATTCTCTGCTATGCTAAGGACATTTTCTACGGTGGAAGATGAATTCGAATTCGGGGAACCTGTCCGGCGCTTTTCCAACCGCGTGAAACGTCAGCGTCTACTATGATGTTAAATGTTTTTAGTAAATTGTAATTTGTATTGTTTGGCTTAATTTAGTTTTAATATGTAAACGTTGTTTAGTTTAAGTTTTTACAATCATTTAGACTATAAGTCCGATGGTTTCTTTTATAAATAAATAAATAAATAAATAACCTGATGAGCGGTAAGCAGGAAAATAGTCTCAGACCATATCTGAACCGGTAGTGTTCCGGAACCGGTTCTAGGCACACCGCTGGAAGTGGTCAAATATACAATTGAGCCAAACCCATGCATGCGACACATCAAACCACGGCATTTTTGATAACCTGATGAGCGGTAAGCAGGAAAATAGTCTCAGATCATATCTGAACCGGTAATGTTCCGGAACCGGTTCCGGGTGTCCCGCCAGAAGTGACCAAATCACTTGTATACCAAACCCATGCATGCGACACATCAAACCCCGGCATTTTCGATGACCTGATGGACAATGAGCAGGAAAATCATCTCAGACCATATTTGAACCGGTAGTGTTCCGGAACCGGTTCTAGGCGTCACACTGGAAGTGGTCAAATATACAATTGAACCAAACCCATGCATGCGACACATCAAACCACGGCATTTTTGATAACCTGATGAGCGATAAGCAGGAAAACAGTCTCAGACAATATCTGAACCGGTAATGTTCCGGAACCGGATCTAGGCACACCGCTGGAAGTGGCCAAATATACAATTGAACCAAACCCATGCAAGCGACACATCAAACCACGACATTTTCGATGACCTGATGGACAATGAGCAGGAAAATCATCTCAGACCATATCTGAACCAGTAGTGTTCCGGAACCGGTTCCGGGGCTCCCGCAGAAGTGGTCAAATCTGAAAGAGCCCAACATACCCATACAAACGTCACATCAAATAGCGGCTTTTTCGATTACCTAATGAACGGACAGCAAGTGTTTCGGAATCGGTTTTGAGTGGCCGGAAGAGGCCAAATGTAAAAGTAAATCAAATCCAGGTATGTGACACATCAAATCGTGGCTTTTCCGATAACCTGATGAACACTTAGCAAGAAAATAGCCTTAGATCACACTAGAGACAACTGGTAGTGTTCCGGAATTGGTTCCGAGAGTCCCGTCGAAATGGTCAAACCCTGCATGTGACACCTTCAATTTGCAGCGTTATTGGTTAACCGATGAACAGTTAACAAGACAATAGTGTCAGACCATATTTGGTTCAGCCGGTAGTTACTCAGAATCAGATCCGGGTAGTAAAATGTACAAATTAACCAAACCCATGGATGCGGTACATCAAACCACGACAACCTGATGAAAAAAAGGGTCAGACCACATTAGATTCCCGGTAGTGTTGCGGGTTCGGCTGTGGCTTCGAAAGTGGTTAAAAGTATAGAAAGTAGAGTAAACATAGATCCGTGTTGATGAATGTCAAAATCTGTATCCAAACGAGCATGACGTCACGATTTGGACAACATCAATGGAGCGCATGACGTCATATTCAACCGTCACACTCTTGAAAATTACTACTTACACGCTTGAAACATTTTAGTCAGCGGTGTCCGCGGATCTATGTTTACTCTACTATCTATAGTTAAAAGTAAAGGTGAATCAAACCCATACATGCGATATATCAAATCGCGGTGGTTGGGTAAAGATGAGGAATTAGCAATAAAGTAATCTCAGACTAGATTTGGGACAACCGTTAGTGTCATGGAATCAGATCCGGGTATCCCACCGAAAATTGCCATATATAAAAATGAACCAAACCCATACATACGACCAGGGATGCCATATATACAGATTAATCTGTATTATACAGATTTTTGAGCATCCATACAGATTTAATTTAATATGAAATACAGATTTTTGAGCTAGAGGTGTTATTTTTTTTTTGTATGGGATACAGATTTTTCACCCAAATTTTGTATGGGATACAGATTTTTGAAAATTGCGATACAAATTTTTCAAAAAATCATCTGGCATCCCTGCATACGACACAGCAGATCGCAGATTTTTTAATAATCCAATAAACGGTTAACAAGAAAATAGATTTAGATCACATAAGACTAGCTGTTGTGTAGCAGAACCAACGTTCATGTGAAAAATCAAATCGTGGCTTTGTGTAATGGCCTGATAAACATTCGGCAAGAACAACAGTGACGAATAGGTTTCATCAAATCGCACCATTTCAGATTCCTAAGGTGTAAATTTATAGCAGGATGGGTCAACGTTGAATGGAAAAATGAGAATTTGATCGTGTCAACCTTGAACAGAAGATGGTGGCTGTTTAAAGGAATTTTGAGCTCTAAAACTATGTAAAATACGTGTATTTGGTATGGGAAATATGTTCGAAGTCCACCAGAGTATCCAAGATAATGCCCCGTATTCAAGTTAGCGCCTTTTTGCCTTTCTCGTACACTAAGTGTACTGGAAAGGCTATATGTTCACTCCCAAAATGACTTTTTGATAGAAGCCCCGGAGGGTCGAGTCATATATACCAATCAACTCAGCTCGACGAATTGAGGTGATGTCTGTGTGTGTGTATGTGTGTGTGTGTGTATGTGTGTGCGTGTGTGTGTGTGTATGTGTGAGTGTGTACAAAAAAACTCACATCACTTTTTGGCAGTAAACCTCAACCGATATCAATGACCGACGGTTCATTCGACGCGGAATCTGGTCCCATTGTTTCCTATTGAAAATGGTTCGGATCGGTCCAGCCGTTCCGGAGATATGGCCATTTAGGTGTTCCGGAACGGTACCCCAGAAAGGGCCCAGATATGAAAATGCATAAAACCTATGCATGCGACACATCAAACCATGGCATTTTCGATAACCTGATGAGCAGTAAGCAGAAAAATAGTCTAAGATCATGTCTGAACCGGTAGTGTTCCGGAACCGGTTCCGGGTGTCTCGCCGGAAGTGGCCAAATATCAAAGTGAACCCAACCCATGCATGAGACACATCAAACCACGGCATTTTCGATAACCTGATGAGCGGTAAGCAGGAAAATAGTCTCAGACCATATCTGAACCGGTAGTGTTCCCGAACCGGTTCTGGGTGTCCCGCTGGAAGTGGCCAAATATACAATTGAACCAAACCCATGCATGCGACACATCAAACCACGGCATTTTCGATTACCCGATGGACAATGAGCAGGAAAATCATCTCAGACCATATCTGAACCGGTAGTGTTCCGGAACCGGTTCTAGGCGTTCCCCTGGATGTGGCCAAAAATACAATTGAACCAAACCCATGCATGCGACACATCAAACCACGGCATTTTCGATGACCTGATGGACAGTGAGTAGGATAACCATCTCAGACCATATCTGAACCGGTAGTGTTCCGGAACCGGTTCTAGGCGTCCCGCTGGAAGTGGCCAAATAAACAATTGAACCAAACCCATGGATGCGACACATCAAACCATGGCATTTTCGATGACCCGATGGACAATGAGCAGGAAAATCATCTCAGACCATATCTAAACCGGTAGTGTTCCGGAACCGGTTCTAGGCGTCCTGCTGTAAGTGGCAAAACATACAATTGAACCAAACCCATGTATGCGGCACATCAAACCATTGCATTTTTTGATAACCTGATGAGCGGTAAGCAGGAAAATAGCCTAAGACCATATCTGAACCAGTAGTGTTCCGGAACCGGTTCTCGGCGTCCCGCTGGAAGTGGCCAAATATACAATTGAACCAAACTCATACATGCGACACATCAAACCACGGCATTTTCGATTACCTGATGGACAATGAGCAGGAAAATCATCTCAAACCATATCTGAACCAGTGGCACAAATTTCCCAAATGGAGGAGAACGTGCCTCTTGAGCCGACCTACTGATATCTGTACCAGTAGTGTTCCGGAACCGGTTCCGCGGTTCTCGCCGAAGTGGTCAAATCTGAAAGAAAAACAAACCCGTGCATGCGTCACATCAAATAGCGGCTTTTTAGATTACCTAATGAACGGCCAGCATGTGTTTCGGAATCGGTTTTGAGTGGCCGGAAGAGGCCAAATGTAAAAGTAAACCAAATCCAGGCATGTGACACATCAAATCGTGGCTTTTGCGATAACCTGATGAACAGTTAGCAAGAAAATAGCCTTACATCACACTAGAGACAACTGGTAGTGTTCCGGATTTGGTTCCGAGAGTCCCGTCGAAATTGTCAAACCCTGCATGTGACACTTTTAATTTGCAACGTTTTTGGTTAACCGATTGATGATGAACAGTTAACGAGAAAATAGTGTCAGACCATATTTGGTTCAGCCGGTAGTTACCCGGAATCAGATCCGGGTAGTAAAATGTAAAATTTAACAAAACCCATGGATGCGGTACATCAAATCTTGTAAACATTCGACACTTTTTACTACCTTCATTTCGCTGCCGCAGTCGAGTGTCAGCTTGCTTTGTTACATTCGTGCGCTACCGTTACCTCTTACGAGCAGTAGAACGAAGATCAATAAACATAAGAAAGGGTCAAATTAATGTCATCTGACACGATGACATTTGTCTAATTCTAGCTTTACGCATAGATTTTCGGCCAGTTCCGATTATGAATGTTAATATTAGTTTATTCTTGCATGTTGCATTGAATACGACACACAGATGGGCAATATAGCTCTTATTATGGAAGAAGACAGGAATAACAAAAGTCGAACCGTCTCCCGCAGCCGCTATCGTCGCTATCGCAGATTTTTTGATAATCTAATGAACGGTTAGCAAGAAAATAGCCTAAGATCACATTACAGACTAGCTGATGTGTAGCAGAACCAACGTTTGTGTGAAAAATTAAATCGTGGCATTGTTTAATGGCCTGATAAACGTTAGGTATGAACAACAGTGACGAATAGGTCTAAGGTGTAAATTTATAGCAGGATGGGTCAACGTTGAATGGAAAAATAAGAATTTGATCGCGTCAACAGAAGATGGTGGCTTTTTTTAAGGAATTTTGAGCTTTAAAACTATGTAAAATAAGTGTTTTTGGTATGGGAAATATGTATTTTCGGAGTCCACCAGAGTATCCAAGATAGCGGTCCAAAATCCAAGATAATGGCCCAGTATTCAAGTTAGCGCCTATTTGAAAGGATTTTAAATTCTTGCATTATGGGCATATTTTGTATGAAAATATGTTCAGAATTCAAAATTTGTAATCAGAAAACCCAAGCTGTGCGCTGTTTCGCAAGGTCTGCAATATGACTATAGTTCGAATGGGGAAGGATACCGGTCTTCGTCCAAAGCTGGTAACCAGAAAATCATAAACATGCCAAAATTCAATACGGTGACTATTTTATGTAATTTTAGGTGCAGAGTTCAAAAATGAATACCCGACCATCCAAGATGGTGTCTCAATGTTCAAGATGGCGCATAGTTTAGTTGGGGTAGATAGCCGGAGTCAAAAAATGATGACCGGAAAAACACTTGTTTGGTTTGATTTTTGGATCGTTGTCTTATATTTTCTGAATATTGGATGTTATGCTAATATAAAATGTATCCATATTGAGTAGATTTAGCAAGCAGTTTCCATTTTATATTTATGTAAATGTCATCAACACATCGCTTGAGTTTTGTTGAAAGGATATTTTAAAGCACGAGAAAGGCACCATCACCGCTAGGTGGATTAATTAGGGTTTTTTTAGTCCCATACCATTTATGACAACTTTAGGCCCCTTGAGGGACCACTTAGCCTTGAGATACGGACTTCAAATTTTGACACGATCATAACTTAGCTAAAACGATCATTTTCCACCAACGAACTTATAACATTTCCAATTTTTGCAAAATAAGGGACGGCCTAGTAATCAGCCACTCGAACGCGCTCTGCAAGTGCGTGACCTTGGTGTTACGCTGGATTCAGCCCTTACTTTTCAACCTCATTTCAACACCATCATCAGCAAAGCAAACCGCCAACTGGGATTTATGCTCAAGATTTCTAATGAATTCAACGATCCGTTATGCTCGCTGTACTGTGCCCTTATTCGTTCTATTTTGGAATCAAATTCTGTTGTATGGTGCCCGTATCAGTCAACGTGGATTGCGAGGGTTGAAGTAGTCCAGAGAAAATTAGTTCGTGCGGCGCTAAGGCACTTACCATGGCGTGATCCCATCAACTTACCGCACTATGAGGACCGCTGCAGACTACTCGGTTTATCCACGCTAGAAAATAGAAGGAGTGTAGTCCAAGCTATGTTTATCGCCAAAATTCTGCTCGGAGAATCGGATTCTTCAATGTTATTAAGTCAGCTCCATATCTACGCACCCGAACGGATTTTTCGCGAACGTTACTTCCTGATGCTGGAACTGAGGAACTCATAGTATGGCGAACATGACCCTATCCGCTTTATGACGGCTAAGTTCAACGAAGTGTATGCAGTCTTTGACTTCAATTATCGTCGACTAATTTCAAGAACCGCTTGAGGGAATGGTTTCGATAAGCGGCAGGTGAGTAATATACAGTTTGAGTATTTTGCTACACCTTTTTGCCTTTCTCGTACACCAAGGTGTACCGAAAGGCTATATGTTCACTCCAAAAACGAAAATTTGATAGAGCCCCCGGAGGGGTCAAGTGTAATATATCAATCGACTCAGCTCGATGAGTTGAGATGATGTCTGTGTGTATGTATGTGTGTGTGTGTATGTATGTGTGTGTGTGTGTATGTGTACAAAAAAGGTCACCTCATTTTTAGATAGTAAATATGAACCGATTTCAACGACCGATGGTTCATTCGACGCGGCATCTGGTCCCATTGTTTCCTATTGAAAATGGTTCCGATCGGTCCAGCCGTTCCGGAGTTATGGCCATTTAGGTGTTCCGGACCGGTACCCCAGGAAGGGGCCAGATATGAAATTGCAACAAACCCATGCATGCGACCCATCAAACCACGGCATTTTCGATTATCTGATGAACGGGAAGTTGGAAAAATGTCTCTGACTATATCTGAACCGGTATTGCTCCGGAACCGGTTCCGGGTGTCTCGCCGGAAGAGGCCAAATAAGAAAGTGAACATAACCCATGCATGCGACACGTCAAATAGCGGTTTTTTCTATAACCATTTGAACGGTAAGCAGAAAAATAGTTTCAGACCATGTTTGAACCGGTAGTGTTCCGGAACCGGTTCCGGATGTCCTGTCGGAAGTGGCTAATAAAAAAAGTGAACCAATCCCAGGCATGCGACACATCAAAGAGCGGCTTTTTCGATAACCAGATGAACGATAAGCAGGAAAATAGTTTCAAACCTCGTTTGGACCGGTAGTGTTCCGGAACCGGTTCCGGATGTCCTGCCGGAGGTGGCCAATTAAAAAAGTGAATCAAACCCAGGCATGCGACACATCAAAGAGTGGCTTTTTCGATAACCAGATGAACGGTAAGCAGGAAAATAGTTTCAGACCATGTTTGAACCGGTAGTGTTTCGGAATCGGTTCCGGATGTCCAGCCGAAAGTGGTCAATTATAAAAGTGAACCAAACCCATGCATGCGACACATCAAAGAGTGGCTTTTTCGATAACCAGATGAACGGTAAGCAAGAAAATAGTTTCAGGCCATATCTGAACTATTTATTTATTTATTTATTCACATTTACATTCATCTGACATTTTTTAGTCTTAATGAACTAAATTAACACTTATTTTAAATTAAAAACAAAATACATTTCACAGTTACATTTAAAAACCTTAATGACTATTATTATTAAGCCTACTTCGAAATGAGTCGATTGATAAGTTAAAGTCAAATATTTCAAAAACCCTATTGAAAGAAGCACACATGAATCTTATTGGATCGTGTTGAGCATACTGGGCGTTCCATGAACCGAGCTGTAGAAAGTCTCGTTGCCGAAGTTGTCGTTCCGGTGCATATAAGTTAATTTCGTTAAGTATTACGGAAGAGTCTACCTTGCCTTGTAAAACTTTCGCTATGAATATCGCCTGAGCATTGAAGCGTCTACGTTCAAGAGTATCCAGTCCAAGCAAACGACATCGACTATCGTACGAAGGAAGATTTAAAGGATCATTCCAGGGAAGATTCCGAAGTGCGTATCTAACAAACTTTTTTTGAATCGACTCAATTCGGGTGATCCAATTTGCATGATATGGGCACCAAACAATCAGAGCCGACTCCAAAACAGATCTTACCAGCGAACAATACAATGATCGTAAGCACAATGGATCACGGAATTCATTTGAAATTTTAAAAATGAATCCAAGTTGTCTATTAGCCTTAGAAATAATATCGGTATAATGTCCGCGAAAAGTGAGTGCGCAGTCCAATGTAACACCCAAATCTTTAACTTGGTGAACACGTTCTAATTGAAGACCGGCAATAGTGTAAGGAAACAATAAGGGCTTAGCCTTACGACTGTACGAAATAACGTTACATTTACTAATACTAAGAGTGAGATAATTCCTAGAGCACCATCCTTCGAACTTATCGATCAGTTTCTGTAGATTCCAGCAATCCTCGAGGCCTCTGATCACCATGTAGATCTTTACATCGTCTGCATAAAACAAGCGAAATCCAGGTGGAAGCAGCATTTCAACCTCATTTATAAAAATGATGAAGAGCAATGGCCCAAGATTACTCCCTTGTGGAACTCCGGATATATTGGTGAAAACTGCAGATCGAGCGGATCCAATTTCAACACACAGTGCGCGGTCGGTGAGATATGAGCTAAACCAGCAGACGAAGGGCGATGACATACCAATTTTTTTCAGCCTAGCTAGTAGAATGCCTTGATCTACTCTGTCAAAGGCAGCTTTGAGATCGGTGTATACAGCATCGACTTGAAGTCCAGAATCCATGTTACGGAGACAAGTTGTAACAAAGTCTACTAAATTTGTCGATACGGAGCGCTTAGGAAAAAATCCATGTTGATCCTGGGATATATAGTTCTGGCAGCTAGCAAAAAGTGAATCCTTGATGATTATTTCAAAGACCTTAGAGCAAGCGCAAAGCGATGTGATACCGCGATAATTTTCGACGTTTGATTTGTCTCCTTTTTTGAAAACCGGAAACATAACGGAATCTTTCCAAGCAGTGGGAAATTTGCTCTGCTGCAAAGATGCATTGAAGAGCACAGTCAGAGGGTGGATGAAAGCTTCAGCACATTTTACAATCAGGCTTGACGGAATGCCATCCGGACCCGCTGAGTAGGAAGTTTTCAATTTTCCAATGGCAGATTCGACGTGACGGGATGTTATGCTAAAAGTGTTGAAATCGATTACGTCTAATGGTGTGTCCTGAAGAGCATCAGAGATCTCCTGAGATGATGCTGAGTCGTCGTTGAAAACTTGCTTAAAATGGGTAGCAAAGAGGCTGCATTTTTCGAGAGAGGTTCTCGCGGTTTCGTTGCCTAAAAACATTTCAACGGGAAGTCCATTTTGTTTTCTTTTTGAATCCACAAATGACCAGAAACGCTTGGGGTTACGACGTAGATCTTCCTGTGTGCGAATCACATATCGTTTGTAGAGAAAACGATTGTACAATCGGTATCGCTGACTAGCTCTGTTAAACTGTTGTTTCAGCAGTGTACATCTTGATGCGCAATATCTACGCAAAGCTTTTGATCTTAATCTTTTAAGAGTGCGAAGACGTCTGTTGGACCAAGCCGGTTTACGAATAGGCAGACGAGGCGGTACGCAGTCGATGATAGCACGATTTACTACTTCGTTGAAGAATTCTACTGCACTGTCGATGCAATCCGATGTTTCGATGAAACTCCAGTCAACTGCTTGAATTGCTGCGCTTAGGGCTGCGTAGTCAGCACGTCGAAAATCCAACCCTGAAAGATCTGCAATGTCTTCAAACCGAACAGCTTGACTCAACTTCACAGAGACTTGCAATGCTGGGTGAGCTTGGTCGAGGGTAGTTAATGGTTCGATCGCTTCCGAAACAGTACAATTACGAGGCTCGTTTGCCAGCACAAGGTCGAGTAGTCCACCATAACAATTAGCCACATGGTTGATCTGGGTTAAGCCATGAAGACAGAATCCATCCAGCAAGGAAGAGCAGGCTGCAGATATGTTCGAGTTTATAGCATCTACTGAAGGCAATCCATCATCAGAAGTTGACCAAGTAAGACCGGATTGGTTGTAGTCCCCGAATTGCAGAATTTGGTCCGAGAGTGTCATGTTGGAAATAACCGTCCCTAACGAGCTAATGTGGTTATTGATATCCAAGAGGTTGAATTTCCGGTCTGGTGGTAGATACATAACGCCAAGGTGAAAGCAACTAAAAGCGATTTTGATCCTAACCCACAGATGCTCAAGTGTATTGCAGACAATGGAAGGATCTAAGCAGCAAGACCAACGTGTGGAGACCGCGATGAGAACGCCACCGCCTCGTGACTTTGCACTGTTAGTCCTATTACGATCGTTTCGGAAAACGGTGAATGAGTCGCCAAACAGTTGGGCTGAGAATATACGTTCATCGAGCCAAGTCTCGGTCAAAACAATAACGTCGTAGTGAGATTCTGATGCGGTTAACACGAAGTCATCGATTTTAGTGCGTAATCCTCTAACGTTCTGGTAGTAGATGAGCAGTTGACGACCGTTGAATACCACCGAAGATTCGTGAATGTCTCCATTTTCACCAACGTGTTCATCACGGCTGCCGGAAGTAATATCATCAGTGCGAATAATGCTATTGGCTTGATCGTACTTGCCTAGAAACGTCGATTGGAAGACCCCTTCACCCGACCCAAACACAGGACCGGGACGACTGCAGGTCGCTGGCTGGATGGTCTGGACTGTGATGGGTGGCTTCAGGGCTTCCATAGAGCTAAGTGTTGTGCGTCCCGGAGGCTGCGGAGAACTTTGGCGTTGACATTGGAAAGAACTGGACCGTGGTGTGATATCTTCGTTGGCATCCCTTGAGCTGCATGGTGAAACCTCGTCAGAGCATATACAGTTCATATATAGCGAATACTTGCCTGATGGCACAGGGCAAGTATTCGCTATATATGAAGGGTATTCCGGAACCGGCTCCGGATGTCCTGCCGGAAGAGGCCAATTAAAAAGGTGAACCAAACCCATGCATGCGAAACATCAAATCAGCAAAAATGTTCGTTAACCAGATAAACGGGCAGCAAGAAAATACACAGATAAAAATAGTGAGATTTACACGTCATGTAAACTTCAGTTTAGTCATGTAAACTTAATGTTTTAATGGTTTACATGATAAATCATGTAAATTTGAGTTATATGTCATGTAAACACACATAGTCATGCTGAATTACATGACATATAATGGAAGTTTACATGATATTTTATGACTTTTACATGATATGTCATGTAAACTTCTGTGATATCCCACGCTCCAATCATGTGCATCATATGTCACAGAATTTTACACTCTTAAGATTACCGGCAGTGTTGCAGAATTAGGATTGGATCCATTGCTGAAATTACGCAGGTGAACAAAATCGATGCAAGCGATTTATATGTGTAAAAGAACAAAATCTTGATAAAAATTTAAGCGATCTTGTCAAATTACACCATTTTAGATTCCTGAGGCATCATTATACAGTAGGATGGATCATCGATGTATGGAAAAATTTAAATTTTATAGCGCCAATCCCCTTTTGCGTCTAAAATTACTGCGAACAATTTTTATGCAACTGGTTGAGCCCTCGCGCTCTGTAACACGGTTGAAATTTGAATGGGCTTTAATAGCGAAAATTTCGCTTGCTTGCACTTTTTTTTTGTCAAATTTTACATGAATCTTATAACTAATGATAATAAAATATAGGCTAAAGTGCGCAGAAAAAAAATTGCCGAAATGACTTGATAATGATCGGCATCCAGTTCTAGTGAAGGTGGTCAAGCAGTCAACTGAGAGATTTGATATTTTTCAGCTCGGCCTATATCTACGTTTAACATAGCGTCGGAATATGAGCCATCAATAAGTTTCCAAATTCAATTATGGCTTTGATAAAATTCTTGCTTTTCTGAATAAGACTGACACAAATTTCGATTTTCTTTTAAGTCCAGAGGGGTTTCCCTTGGAAATTTTGGTCGGAATTCAACATTTCGAAGAAGTGCACAAATAAATAAACCAATAAATTTTTCAATTTTAAAGTGATATGAAAGTCTTCCAGAAGTTTTTTTTTTATCAAAACCGATGAGTTAAGCGGTGTTGCTTAATTTTTTAAGAATTGTTTCATCAAATACATCTATTATTTATCAACTCCACCCCACATTGACGAGTCAACAGTGTCACAGTGCTCGACAAAACAAAATGAGATTTATTCCGTTCTAGAGTATTCTCAGGATTCAGGAACACTTCGGCTTATGGCCGGAAAAAATGTTGAGGACATATTCGACGAGAAAGGCACTATCACCACTAGGTGGATTAATCTGGGTTTTTTTCATACATATGCTTCAAACTGCTGACGACGAGAACCCACCGGTACAAGGATCACACTTTGTTTTTGCCTTTCTCGTACACTAAGTGTACCGGAAAGGCTATATGTTCACTCCAAAAATGACTTTTTGATAGAAGCCCCGAAGGATCGAGTCATATATACCAATCAACTCAGCTCGACGAATTGAGGTGATGTCTGTGTGTGTGTATGTGTGTGTGTATGTGTGTGCGTGTGTGTGTGCGTATGTGTGAGTGTGTACAAAAAAACTCACATCACTTTTTGGCAGTAAACCTCAACCGATTTCAATGACCGACGGTTCATTCGACGCGGAATCTGGTCCCATTATTTCCTATTGAAAATGGTTCGGATCGGTCCAGCCGTTCCGGAGATATGGCCATTTAGGTGTTCCGGAACGGTACCCCACGGCATTTTCAATAACCTGATGAGCGTAAACAGGAAAATAGTCTCAGACCATATCTGAACCGGTAGTGTTCCGGAACCGGTTTTAGGCACACCGCTGGAAGTGGCCAAATATACAATTGAACCAAACCCATGCATGCGACACATCAAACCCCGGCATTTTCGATGACCTGATGGACAATGAGCAGGAAAATCATCTCAGACCATATTTGAACCGGTAGTGTTCCGGAACCGGATCTAGGCACACCGCTGGAAGTGGCCAAATATACAATTGAACCAAACCCATGCATGCGACGCATCAAACCACGGCATTTTCGATGACCTGATGGACAATGAGCAGGAAAATCATCTCAGACCATATCTGAACCAGTAGTGTTCCGGAACCGGTTCCGGGGCTCCCGCAGAAGTGGTCAAATCTGAAAGAGCCCAACATACCCATACATACGTCACATCAAATAGCGGCTTTTTCGATTACTTAATGAACGGACAGCAAGTGTTTCGGAATCGGTTTTGAGTGGCCGGAAGAGGCCAAATTTAAAAGTAAATCAAATCCAGGTATGTGACACATCGAATCGTGGCTTTTGCGATAACCTGATGAACACTTAGCAAGAGAATAGCCTTAGATCTCACTAGAGACAACTGGTAGTGTTCCGGAATTGGTTCCGAGAGTCCCGTCGAAATGGTCAAACCCTGCATGTGACACCTTCAATTTGCAGCGTTATTGGTTAACCGATGAACAGTTAACAAGACAATAGTGTCAGACCATATTTGGTTCAGCCTGTAGTTACTCGGAATCAGATCCGGGTAGTAAAATATACAATTTAACCAAACCCATGGATGCGGTACATCAAACCACGACAACCTGATGGAAAAATAGGGTCAGACCACATTAGATTCCCGGTAGTGTTGCGGGTTCGGCTGTGGCTTCGAAAGTGGTTAAAAGTATAGATAGTAGAGTAAACATAGATCCGTGTTGATGAATGTCAAAATCTGTATCCAAACGAGCATGACGTCACGATTTGGACAACATCAATGGAGTGCATGACGTCATATTCAACCGTCACACTCTTGAAAATTACTACTTACACGCTTGAAACATTTTATTCAGCGGTGTCCTCGGATCTATGTTTACTCTACTATCTATAGTTAAAAGTAAAGGTGAATCAAACCCATACATGCGATATATCAAATCGCGGTGGTTGGGTAAAGGTGAAGAATTAGCAATAAAATAATCTCAGACTAGATTTGGGACAACCGTTAGTGTCATGGAATCAGATCCGGGTATCCCACCGAAAATTGCCATATATAAAAATGAACCAAACCCATACATACGACCAGGGATGCCATATATACAGATTAATCTGTATTGTACAGATTTTTGAGCATCCGTACAGATTTAATTTAATATGAAATACAGATTTTTGAGCTAGAGGTGTTATTTTTTTTTTGTATGGGATACAGATTTTTCACCCAAATTTTGTATGGGATACAGATTTTTGAAAATTACGATACAGATTTTTCAAAAAATCATCTGGCATCCCTGCATACGACACATCAGATCGCAGATTTTTTGATAATCCAATAAACGGTTAACAAGAAAATAGCTTTAGATCACATAAGACTAGCTGTTGTGTAGCAGAACCAACGTTCATGTGAAAAATCAAATCGTGGCTTTGTTTAACGGCCTGATAAACATTCGGCATGAACAAAAGTGACGAATAGGTTTCATCAAATCGCACCATTTCAGATTCCTAAGGTGTAAATTTATAGCAGAATGGGTCAACGTTGAATGGAAAAATAAAAATTTGATCGTGTCAACCTTGAACAGAAGATGGCGGCTGTTTAAAGGAATTTTGAGCTCTAAAACTATGTAAAATAAGTGTATTTGGTATGGGAAATATGTTCGAAGTCCACCAGAGTATCCAAGATAATGCCCCGTATTCAAGTTAGCGCCTTTTTTTTTAGGATTTTGAATTCTTGCATTATGGGCATATGTTGTATGGAAACATGTCCATAATTCAAAATCTGTGATCAGAAAACCCAAGCTGTGCGCTGTTTCACAAGGTCTGCAATATGACTATAATTGGAATGGGGAAGAATGCCGGTCTTCATCCAAAACTGATCACCAGAAAATCATAGACGACATGCCAAAATTCAATACGGCGATTATTTCATGTAATTTTAGGTACGGAGTCCAAAAATGAATACCAGAACATCCAAGATGGTGTCTCAATGTTCAAGATGGCGTTAAGTTTAGTTGGGGTAGATACCCGGAGTCAAAAAATAATGACCGAAAAATCTAAAATGACGTTTCAAAATTTTGCGGCTTCATGACACTTGTTTGGTTTGAATTTTGGATCGTTGTCTTATATTTTCTGAATATTGGATGTAATGCTAATATAAAATGTATCCATATTGAGTTGATTTGGCAAGCAGGTTTTATTTTGTACTAGCTGTCCCGGCAAACGTCGTACTGCCTGCCAACTGTGTTTTTTGACATGCAGCTCCATAGGGACGTCCCCGGCGAAGTCATCTGTATGGGAGCCCCCCGTTCCAGAGACCGGAGAGGTCCCGCACCAAGCTAAGAACCTTCCCCGGCCCCAAAAATACCCACATACAAAATTTCACATTGATCGGCCCAGTAGTTTTCGAATCCATGACGGTCAGACAGACAGACAGACAGACAGACAGACAGACAGAAATTCATTTTTATATATATAGATTTATGTCAATGTCATCAACATGTCGCTTGAGCTTTGTTGAAAGGATACTTAAAAGCACGAGAAAGGCACCATCACCACTAGGTGGATTAATTAGGGTTTTTCTTTTATCTAATTGACACTGTTTGTAAATCGTTTTGTATTTTTGTAATTTTATACGTGTAATTTGTTGTATATGCTTTTTTTGTGAAAAGATATAGGGTTTTTACGCCGATTTGAGTAAGTTTTGAGAACAATTCACTCAAATCGGCATGTTCATTAAGGCCAACTAGGTCAGATGAATAAATAAATAAATAATAATAATAAAATAGTTGCACGGATCAAGAAGGCGAGGGTTACTTATGCGAGTTAAAGAAATGTATGGAAAAACAACCAGATCAGTCGACGCACCAAAATCAGAATTTTTAACTTGAACGTGAAATCTGTGCTGCTATACGCCAGTGAAACCTGGTGTGTATCAACGGAGAACACGCAACAGCTGCAGGTCCTTATCAATAGATGCCTGCGGTGTATAATTCGTGCATGGTGGTCTC
Organism: Aedes albopictus; assembly: GCF_035046485.1. Classification (NCBI taxonomy): domain Eukaryota; kingdom Metazoa; phylum Arthropoda; class Insecta; order Diptera; family Culicidae; genus Aedes; species Aedes albopictus. The sequence goes on along the minus strand of NC_085138.1, from coordinate 231,595,150 downwards.
ACAATTTGATCTCCAACGTGGAGCTCCTTCGTCGACGTCATCAAAAGCCGATAGCAACAGAAGTTCGGGAGCGAAAGTGGAGGTGGGTCGGCCACACTCTACGCAGGGGCGGAAACGAAATCTGCAAACAAGCGTTAGAATGGAACCCAGCAGGACATCGCAGCAAAGGCAGACCCAGAGGCTCATGGCGGCGCAGCCTCAACAACGAAATCAAGCTAGTCGACAGAAAAAAATGACCTTTCCTGGAAATCTGTCAATCCGGCCCTCTGCACCACCGTGGGTGCCCACGACTGAAAGTAAGTAAAGTAGTTTCGAGAAGTTACAGCTAGTTGAACTTTTTTTGAAAAGCAAAAATTTTACCTGTCCCGATCATTTTGTTTATCCCCTGTAGGTCGGCGATTTTATACACTACCGCGAACGCGCTGGCTACACGCAGTTGCAGAAGTTTCTGAAGTCCTGTGCGTTCGGAAAAGCAGGAATAACATCACCCAATATTTGATCGCATTTATCATCTGATGTTCCACATATAAATGTTTGATGTGCATAACGTTAGACTCCTATTGCGTATTATAATTATTTATCTGATAATAAAGTTGGCAATTAAGTAATTGTCATAAAACAGTGTCAACCTAATCTTTATCCCGATCGTAAATTCTACCATCGAAATTGCTAATGCTTGATCGGCCCTAATGAACAAACAATCAAATTGTTTGGTTATGAACTCATCCTTTGTCTCTCTTACTACAACAAATTTGGCCCGCGCATTCAATACTCAATCATTTACAACCTTGTCGTTCCAGAATGTGGCTAACCGCGATTGCTGCTAGCGTTGGTGCAGTCCAGAGACAGACACACAGACATATGTTGACACTCAATGCCCTAGAGCCGGAAAGCACATGTTGCCTTCTCATCAACGAGGCGCTTAATTGAGCATCATAAATCGCCACATTTCCCTCTTCACATGGAGGACATTTCTGTTTCACCAATCCTACCTCGAAGTTATGGACTACGAATGTAGTACCGTTGGGTGAGGTAGCGTTGATTAAATGACACTTCTGATGAAGCCCACAAAGGTACACGTATGGGTATTCATCAAGACCATGCTTATGATTTCTTGGTTTGACTTCCGGTACGGTCTAGAACCTTTCCGTAATGGGAAAATTTACTTCCTCAAAAAATTTATAAAAATTTCACAAGGTACATTTAAGACAGTAAGCGACCAAAATCACTCTACGCTACGTTCTAACTATACACACCAGGTCGCCAAATGTCGCAGTGCTGGAGCAGATCAAACAAAATTTATTGCCCCGTGCCATATTAGCCCACTCAAGCAAGTGTGTTTTGATTGTTTGCGTTGTTTGTCGTCGGTTCAATGTTAGTGAGTCGGTATGCTCGTCCTAAGCACGTCAATCCGATTGCGTACCATTTTCCCCTGGAATGGAGCTTAGTGGGCTTTATTCAGTGCAATGGCATGGAAAGGGGATCAAGCGCAAACAATCAAGACATCCACCCGACCGTGCTCCGATGTGAGGCTTTCCGGGTCTTGGCTGTAAGCAAATTGCAAATGCGCAATTATTAAACAATTAACGCGATTATTGAGTTAATATTTGTGGCAGGGTATATCAACTTCTGTCGGTACGTTTACCGCAAGGATGATCTCGGAAAGCCTGAACTTTATCATTATGTACGGTGCAGCGAGCTGTTCAGTGACATTTTAGTGATAATCAACTTGAGCCGCCTTCGGGTGAGCTTAAACTTGATACTTCTCCATAAAACATACGTTTATTTGCACTATATACATTTTGAAACCATACCACGATGAGATATTATTTGGTATTTTTTAAATAAATCATCAATATCATATTAAGATATCATATCAAAATTTGATAGTATTAAATTATGATTAAGATATCCCCGCCTTACCGGGTGACCTTCTGATAGAACTTCAGAGTTTCGTGCGAAAGGCACAGCAGTTCCATTGCATCGCACTCCTCTTTTTCTCTTCTGTTTCCGCCTCTGTTTCTAACGTTCCAGGTTCTGCCGGGTTCAATGCTGCAACATTACCGCCCGTGATGTTCTTCTCCTCCAAAATCCTGGTTGCTTCAGTTGTTCTGACAACTTTGACACCTACTGACGATTCCGAGGGCACATATCTCTTCTCAAACAGTACCAGCGCACCACCATACATACATTTATTTGTTCAACATCACATTTAAGACAAGACATAATCAACAATAGTACGCCACAATACTCGATTCGTGGCTGCCGCTCTCCATCCTCGGTCGCGCCCAATGCTCGCCAGGTCACGCTCCACCTCCAGGTCACGCTCCACCATCGTGCTCTCTGCGCTCCACGCCTTCTTGTGCCAACCGCATCAGTAGCAAACACCAGTTTTGCAGGGTTGTTGTCCGGCATTCTTGCAACCTGCCCTGCCCACCGTATCCTTCCGGCTTTGGCCACCTTCTGGATGCTGGGTCCGCCGTAGAGTGCAGCGAGCTCGTGGTTCATCCTGCATACCGCCGAAGACCGTCCTTAGCACGCGTCGCTCGAAAACTCCGAGTAATTGCAGGTCCTCCTCGAGCATGGTCCATGTCTCGTGTCCGTAGAGGACCAGCGCGGTGCATCGGTCTTATTAGCGTTTTGTACATGGTTCATTTAGTGCGTGGGTGAATCTTTTTCGACCGCAGTTTGTTCTGGATCCCGTAGTAGGCCCGACTTCCGCTGATGATGCACCTCCGAATTTCACGGCTCACATTGTTGTCAGCCGTCAGAAAGGATCCGAGGAAGACGAATTCCTCCACCACCTCGAAAGTATTCCCGTCTATCGTAACATTACTACCCGTGGGCTTTGTGGCCGTGCGGTTAGCAGCGTCAGTCGTCTAGGCGTTTCGTAAGCCTCGAAGTGTGGGTTCGATTCCCGCTCCAGCCGGGGAAAACTTTTCGTCAAACGGAAAATTTTCCATTGGGCCACTGGGTGTTATGTGTATTGTCCGTTGTCTCGTGTATGTAATGTTCAGTCTGTGCAGCCTCTGGCTGAAGACGGTGTAGTGTCTTTTAAAACGGATCCAGTCATGTTCGGTTCCGGTTACCAGCATGTACTTTGTTTTTGAGGCATTCACCACCAGTCCGACCTTTGCTGCTTCGCGTTTCAGGCGGGTGTACAGCTCTGCCACAGTTCCAAATGTTCTTGTAATAATGTCCATGTCGTCCGCAAAGCACACCAATTGACCGGATTTTGTGAAAATCGTTCCCCGGCTGTTGAGCCCGGCTCGTCGCATCACACCTTCCAGAGCGATGTTGAAGAGTAGGCATGAGAGTCCATCACTTTGTCGCAGTCCCCGGCGAGATTCAAATAATCTGGATAGTTCACCCGAAACCCTTACGCAGTTTTGCACACCGTCCATTGTTGCTTCAATCAGTCTAGTCAGCTTCCCAGGAAAGCCGTTTTCGTCCATGATTCTCCATAGCTCTGCGCGGTCGATACTGTCGTATGCTGCATTGAAGCCGATGAACAGGTGATGCGTTGGGACCTGGTATTCACGGCATTTCTAGAGGATTTGCTGTACGGTGAAGATCTGGTCCGTTGTCGACCGGCCGTCGATGAAGCCGAACTCATTCGTTTTAGGTGACAGACGACGGAAGATGATCTGGGATAGCACTTTGTATGCAGCATTCAATATAGTGATCGCCCTGAAGTTCTCACATTCCAAATGGTCGCCTTTCTTGTGAATGGGGCAGATTACCCCTTCCATCCACTCTTCCGGTAGCTGTTCGGTTTCCCAGATCCCAGACTATCATCCGATGCAGACAGGTGGCCAACTTTTCTGGACCCATCTTGATGAGTTCAGCTGCGATACCACCCTTACCAGCTGCTTTGTTGGTTTTGAGCTGGTGAATGGCATCCTTAACTTCCCTCAGCGTGGGAGTTGGTTCATTTCCGTCCTCCGCTGCACTGGCGTCGTCGTTTCCTCTGTTGCCGTGGGCTCTTGTGCCTACGTTCTCCACGCCGTTCAGGTGCTGATCGAAGTGCTGCTTCCACCTTTCGACCACCTAACGTCCGTCCGTCAAGAGGCCTCCGTCTTTATCCCTGCACATTTCGGCTCGCGGCACGAAGCCGTTGCGGGATGCGTTGAGCTTCTGATAGAACTTTCGTGTTTCTTGGGAACGGCACAGCAGTTCAATTTCTTCACACTCCGCTTCTTCCAGACGGCGCTTTTTCTTCCGAAAGAGGCGGGTCTGCTGTTTCCGCTTCTATTTGAAACGTTCCACGTTCTGTCGAGTCCCTCGGCTGTGCTCTCGGCTGCGTCGTTGATGGCTGCTTTCACTGTACTCCAGCAGTGCTCTAGAGGGTCCTCATCGAGCTCGCCCTCGTCTGGCAACTCGGCCTCGAGATTCTGCGCGTATGCTGAGGCGACATCCGATTGCTTCAGTCGCTCTAGGTTGTACCGTGGCGGTCGCCGGTGTGATGACGGAGAGTTTTGGGCGCAGTTTGACCATCACCAGATAGTGATCGGAGTCGATGTTGGCGCCACGATAGGTCCTGGCGTCTGTCAATCAGAACGTGGTCGATTTGAGATTCCGTCTACTGTGGTGATCTCCAGTTGTAACGATAAGGGAGGCTGTGTTGGAAAAAGGTGCTACGTATGGCCATATTTTTGGAGGCGGTGAAATCAATAAGTCGTAGACTGTTTTCGTTCGTTTGCTGATGGGCGCTGAACTTACCAATTGTCGGTCTGAATTCCTCCTCCTGGCCTACCTGAGCTTTTCAATGTTTCCAGCGCACCTGAGCTACTTATTTTAAGCTTCTTACAAATGAGCAAGAACAGAATAATAAAATGCACTGCTGTTCGAAGCTTGCTTCGTGAGATTTGTGCGTTTGAAGTTCTGATGCACTGTCGGAAGCGGGATTTCACGACGTTTGTCTTTAAATAAATCACATGCATGAATCACATTAATTACCAAAGTAAATCCAGATCATGTGACTTTTCCCCCTCCCTACGAACAAAAACTCCTTCTCGTGACAGTCGTGGAGAAGATGAGGTGATCTCGGTCTCTAGTGACAACGTACGTCACACTAACATGCCTTCCCTTCCTCGATGACCGTAAGGACGTGGCCGGTGCCGTTATTGACTTAATCGACGACGTTTTTTTTTGGTAAATTGTGCAATTTCGATTGTTCTGGTCAATCACGAAGTAGCAACTACAAATTGTACGGTCATCAATGCTCATTTGGGAAATAAAAAACAAAGATACTTCTTCTGCAAATTTTCACCCAAAGATAGGAAGCAATGCTACAAAAATTGTCCAAACATTTTCAAGCTATGTTTCCAATCTAGTTTATGACAAAAGAATAATAGAAGTGTAACTAAGCATATACAGCTGAAGTCGCAATTGAACTTATTGTTACAATCACCGACACTACTAATCACTCAATACTGCATTCTATTTCTTCATAGTTCTTCGTCCGCAATGAATTTATGCTGATTCGAGTTCATCTCCACTTTTCACTCACTTTAAAACTCTCCCACCTCACCGGCGGCCCAGACTCAGACTGGCAACGAGGACTCAGGGTGGCAATATGTAATTTAGCCGTGTAAAGTGGTTTTCCTTCACGCTTTTCAAACATCGTGCTTAACGACCGCGCACCGCCGCCACCATCATCCCCCTCACAACATCGGTTACATTATGCCTGGGTCAGTAAGTTTGATGGGTGTGGACTGTGGAGTAGAGAGTGGCTTCTTGGTTTCGCTGAAGGCGGTGGTGGTGGTGGTGGTGGTGTGCCATGACCTCGGATATAATTTACGGGCTTTTTCAATGTATCAAAGCACCAGCAACTAGCGCAGTTCATCTTTCGGTCTTCATTTTGTAAAATATTTCCCTTACTGGTTGGTAATTATGAGACGATAGTTTATGGTTGTATCGTATTTATATTTCCAAGTGGAAGATATAATTTACTCTGTGATCAAAGGGTGTATGGTTTCAAATATCCCGTACTTTCAAAATGTCTAATATTATCGTAGTGGATATAAACTTTCAGCAATTCTGCTGCAATCGTCACAGTAAAGTTATGTTTTTAATCCATCACCACCACAAATAGCTGATAACCGATTCAACCCATGCTGAAACCAGGTTACCAAGCTAGTTGCAATTTATCCTACGCAAATTTGCCACAAACCAGCTATCAACTGCTGACCGAGAAAACGTCCAACGTTCATTTTTTTATTACTTTAATATGGAACCAGTATTTTTCCCACTAATACCGACGGTCCCACAGCAATAAAACCTGAACCTCGCCGCAATTTACATTCGCCACCGGTCGGAATGAAACAAAATATTCACCCCACTCGGTGATCAACCGACGCGCAGTAAAAGCAACAGCAACGGTACAAAACACCAAAATGGTGGCAACGCTCGCTTATCCCCGAGAGGTCACCAGACACGATAATGCCATATTTGTGCGCCCAATAAGAAAACACCCGTAGGCTAGGATGGGAAATTTCGCGTCAAGTTTGAACAGTTCTCATAATGATTTCCACAATAAAAGCCATTTGTACTGCTTTACCAGGATGCTTTAATTGGAAAATTACTAGTACATTTCGTTCAAAAATGATCCAGCAGGTTCCATCGATGGCCGCTCGACATGCGGCAAATCCTCCAAAAGTGCCCCGAATACCAGGTTCTTACACACAAATCTATGGAAAACCATGGACGAGAATAGCCTCTCTGGTAAGCTCACGAGACTGATCAAAGCATTATGGTGTAAAAACTGCATAAGTGTTTCAGGCGATCTGTCTTGTTCGTTCAAATCCAGTCGGGTACTACGACAAGGTGATTGACTCTCAGGTCTGCTGTTCAACAATAATGTTCAAATAACGCACATGCTGACAAACAGAGCCAAGAACGACTGGCCTAGGCAGCAGTGCTACAAAAGACGTGGAATTCTGCAAAGTAATCAGTACACAATCTGTCACCTGAAGCCTAGCATCCACGAACTAATGTGTGAACCTTCTACCAAACACTATATCTCAACATCACTCCGACAGCCGCTTGAACTTGTGTTGATACAGTGAACTCCACGGTCTGTTGGCAACAAGCGATTGAAATCATCACTGCCCCCCATCCCCACATTGACCTGCAGCCTCATATAGCAGGTGGCATTCTTGTTTAAAAATAGAAGGTCATCATTAGGGCCCTATACGGAATTCTCCAATTTTCATTCACTCTTATTGAGATTTTGAAAACAACTAGGCCAGTGGATAGTGAAAATTTCTAACAAAAGCAAAATAGTGCTCGATTGATTTATCCACGGTCTTCTCGTTTCACCGGATAGCTTCTTCTTTTCTTCTGCAAATTTTGGAACTGTTTACACAAATTAGTCCTGTTCAATGAAGTAGGTTGAACATGGTCGGAATTGCTGCATCCTGCTCTTACCTATTTATTGCCGAATAGGTAAGAGCAACTTCGACCATGTTCATTTTACTTCATTGAACAGGACCAATGACACATTCATGAACATCTAGTGACCGAAAGTTTACTGGATGTTCACCGGATATCGCCGGATGCGAGATGTGAGAAGCAATTTTAGTGAACACGACCCGTTTCACATCTTACTGTTAGTTGGCGTGTGACATCATCGTGGACAAGTTTATAGGGTGGCCGCGGAGGCTAAGGGAGATTCTTTCAAGTCTTTGACGTTTCGTGGGCTTGTTGTTTACGATTCGTCAGCTTTCCATTGCTTGAGTTCAAAATGGGGGGCTAACGTGCATGGGGAAGTATGTTGATAAATAACTTGATGGCGACACCCCTCCTCCGAGCTCCTTGAATTCCACAGGAATTTCATCCGGTATTGCTTCCGTGGTTTCTTCTCTTATTTGTTTCCAGGACTCCGCCCGGAAGTTCCTCCCAAGATCCCTCCAAATATTCCTACAATACAGGTTACTTCCACAGTTATGTTTGCAATTCTTCAATTATTTAATTTTAAGATTTCACCAGGTATTCTTTGTGGGATCTTTCCAAGAATTTTACCAAAGATTTCTTCTAGGATTCATCCAGAAGTTCTTTGCTGCATTGCTTCAGTAGTTCATTTCGGAATTCTTTCAGAAACTCTTTGCAAAATTCCAACAGGTATTCTTTAAGGATTTCTCCAGGAATTCCATGCGAGATTTCTCCAGGAGTTTTTTTTTCTGGAATTTCTTAGAAAAAAATTGGAATTCTGAGATTCCTCTAGGAAACCCTTCCGAAAATCCTCAAAGAACTTCTTCTGCGATTCCCCCTAGACACTTCTTCAGGGATTCCTCCTGCCATTCCTTCCAGGATTCCTCCGGGATCTCATTCCGGGATTTTTCTGGGAACTTCTTACAGGATTCTTCCGGAAATTTCTACTAGTATTCCTCCGGGAATTCCTTCTGATTTTTTTTCAGGAACTACGTACAGTCTAATACGGAGTTTTTCATGGCTTTCTTTATGGAATTACTTTATGAGTTCCGTATTAAGTGTCTAAAGGCGTTTCTTGAGAATATTTCTCAATTCATTCCAACTTCTACAGATTCCAGAAGGAATCAGAAAAGTAATCCTGGAAGAAGAATCTCATATGTAGCTCTCTGAGGAATAACAGAAGAATCTCCTAGCGGAATCCTGAAATGTATTTTGAGATAAACCACAGGAGGAATGCCTGAAGGGATCCTAGGAATAATTGCTGGGGTAATCCCACAAGAAATTCTGGAGGAGTCTTGGAAGGATTTCCTGGAGAATTCGGTACGAACTTATAGTTATGCAGTAGGGTGGCCCACACTTATATGAAAAACAAAAATTTCGAAAAATACCAAGTCTTACCTCCTAAATCAGTTGTGTTGGACTCCCAGAAGCTACGTTCAAAATTTGAGCAAAATCGGTTGAGCCTAAGGGGGCGCTCAAAACGCTTGAAGTTTGTATGGGAAAACTTGGCCAAATGTATGCAGAAATTTTAAGTTTTCGAATTTTGCCGCTAGGTGGCGCTGTAAGCGTTCAATAATCAAACCCTTTGGTATTATTGTAGGTGACTATATGCCAGAGAACTTTGTCGAAGACCGCGAAGTGATCCGACGGCTGTGAAAAAAGTTGTACCCTAGGCAAAGTGAGGCAAAGTATTGAGATTTCATTATTGATATTATTCCTTTACATGTATTGGAAAAATAAAAATAAAGTTTATCCTCACTTTTCTTAGGGTATAACTTTTTTCACAGACGTTGCATCAACTTACGGTCTTCGACAAAGTTGTTTGGCATATAGTCACCTACAATAATACCAAAGAATTTGATTATTGAACGCTTACAGCGCCACCTAGCGGCAAAATTCGAAAACTTAAAATTTCTGCATACATTTGGCCAAGTTTTCCCATACAAACTTCAAGCGTTTTGAGCGCCCCCTTAGGCTCAACCGATTTTGCTCAAATTTTGAACGTAGCTTCTGGGAGTCCAAAACAACTGATTGAGGAGGTAAGACTTAGCATTTTTCGAAATTTTTGTTTTTCATATAAGTGTGGGCCACCTTATTATGCAGTTATACAGTTCATAATAATTTATTTAGAGGACTGGTGTTTATTCATTCATTCATATTAAGTATTCATTCAGCCAGAGCGAGCCAAGTACAATTCTTAAATTACTGGTAAAACAAACTTCTCTATGAAACTGGTAATGGTACATTTCAAGAGGATGCCCAACAGCTCAAAACAAACATATTTTAATATAGATAGGACTACGACAATTTTAGACCCCCTCTCTCCCCCACGTAACAACTTTTGTATTGAAGATTTTGAAATTTTGTATGAATCGTAACACAGTGCTAGACCCCCGCCCTCCCCTCATTGCGTTACGTAATATTTGAATCATTCTTTAGCAACCGCGGTGTGCAGTGCCCTATACTCACACTCTGAAGATGCTTGTTCGTCCCAAGCAGCTATCTCATTGGTTCCTTGTGTGAGTGGAGCTCGTCTGGTGATACTGGAGTAGCACAGGCGATCAATCAATTTACTTTTTTCAGATTCTTAGATATTCACGGCCGTCACGTCAGTCGTGAAATACAAATGCGCATCAGTGGCAGTCGGGTATCTAGAAGTTCCTCATATAATCATTCTAGAAGTTCCACCGGGAATTCATCATAAAGCTCCAAGCTTTTACCAAAGTACCATCGGGAATTCCTCTAGGAAGTCTACCGGGAATGTTTAAAAAGTTCCACCGATTACCACGATGTCTATCTTGCAGAAGCTACATCGCAGATTCCCACAGAGGTGTTGCATGGAAATCCTCAAAGACTTCCATCAAGAATATCTCCAGTAGTTGCACCAGGAATTACTCTCGAGAAGTTTTTTAGACGTTTCACTGGAAAATCTTCTAGGAAGTCAACCAAAAATGTTATTAGGTGCCGTCCACATATTACGTAACGCTCTAGGAGGAGGGGGTAGTATGGCCAAGCGTTACGGTCCATACAGAAATTTTAGGATTTTCATACAAAAAAGCGTTACGGAGGGGGGTCCAAAATCGTCGATTTTAGCGTTACGTTATAAATGGATGCTGCCTTATCCGTGGCATTGGTAATTATTTCAGGATAATAATTTCATCTAGGATTATCTAGAATTCTAGAATTTCCAGCGGGTGTTCCCACAGGATTTCCTCATGGAATTTTTGTAGGTGCTCAACCGTGCTTTCCTACAGGAGATCCACCGAAATTATCTGTAGGAGTTTCTCAGGGCAGTCCTGTAAGAGTTTCACCGTGAACTTTTTTAGAGCCCGTTTCGAATCTAAACTGGCCAATTCCTCAGGATTCGCCATATGTTCGTATTCCTTGGCTTGGTATTGACTAATCTGGGTCTTCACGTTGTCGTACAGGTTGGGCCTTGATGCTAGACAGCACTCAAGATAGCGGAAACTCCATCCACGCATTAGTTTCTTCCAGAATTTGTCGAGCACGTCAATCATCGTCGATTTCTATCGTATAGGTTGTAGCGCCCGCACCTACCAAAACATAAAAAACATTCTCCTGAGGTCGTGGAGTTCTTGATCGAGCGAGCGAATGGAAATGTGGAACATCTGAAAAATAAAGTGGTCAACTTCGCCAGACGTGTTTCCATAGACCAAAAACCCAGTCTGATTTTGCCTGCAGCAACCGATCTGTAACTCTGTAACTCATTCTCTACTTTTCCGTTTTGTCATCACAAAGAATCGTCCAAGCCGATCAGGGTCATGGGACCAGCAGTGGTCGCGTAGCTTTGAACAGGTACTCCTTGCAGATGCGGAAACTCTTTGGGAAGTTCGTTAAAGCCCCATATTTAGGCTGGAAGGTTGAGTCTTTTGTCGGGGTAGTCGTTTTCTTCAAGTTGATTCTTGTGATATTTTTCGCACCCAAAAGCTGCAACTTAATCAGCTGTAATACGTCTTCACCCGCTCAGCTCTACTGGCCCATTGCAAGCAGAGTAGATGTTCATTGCCGGTCACTCCGAATTTTGTAGCTGCCTTCGCTTCCCCTGGCGTTCTAGATGAGCCGTTGTCGAGAAAGACTTAGATCCTTATTATTTTGCCATTCCTGTATGTCGCTACATTGGCAACATTCGGAAACTAACGGTTTGCTTGATCTGGCGATGAAGGGTAACTGAGCTGGATGTTTGCGGGGCCGGTGTTCAGGAAAATTGGTGAAGAAGCATGTGGTGTTGATCGTCAAAACTATTCTTCCTACAGTTGCTTGCCTTGCATGGGAACTTCCCTGCCCGTGTAGCTGCCGGCTTAGAATAGCACTACGGACCACCTGTTCCGGGGGTAAAAGTCCACCAAACAGGTAACCCCAATCCAAGGTGTCAGGCGACCCGTGCTGAGGGATGAATGGTTGAGGGGGTTTAAAAGATGCTCGATCTTTAACGGAGCCCGTAACGTGGGTAGATCGCCTTTTTGGGTTGCGTTGCGGTGATAGATCTACCAAACCGAAATCTAGTGTCGTCCTATTTTTCAATTTTGGAACATGTATTCTAGTAATTCAAGGAATTTTAGTATTTAGTCCTTTCTGCTGGTGTTTTGGTGACTTCCAGTTTTTGAATAAAACTGAGCATACCAACTTTACTTTGCATATAGTTAAAAACCTCACCATCTGAGGCTAAACTCAATGCAAAGGAAATCAAATTGGGTTAGGGATCCATATATGTACTAACTCTTCGAAGACTGGAAAGTGCTAGTACGTAAGGAACATACTAGAATCCTTATTACTGAACACATGTCCCATTATTGGAATGATATTGCTGCTAATGTTAAAACCCGGGTGCTAAACTTCCTACTGGGGAGAATTTAGCAGTAAAACAAGGGTGATGCTAGGTTTCCGATGCATGGCCAATATCAGTACTCTTGTTTTGTTTTCTAAGAAAACAAAACAAAAACTGTATCAAAATCGATACTTTATTGCCCCTCAATGGCAATTGAGTAATGCGACATGCACTACACTAAGGATACGGGTAATGTCACAATAGATCTAAAAACTGGTCGCAGTGACAAACCCGAACAGGAATAAAAAAAAATGGGAACTTCCCGTGAGAATCCAAACAGCGATGGCTGAGGAACCACTCTTGAACCATTCTCCATTGATTTCGATCTGGAGAGCGTGAGATTTCCATAAATAGTTTTTAAGGAATTCCTCCAGGAATTTTGCTTGATTTTTTTTAAGGAATTTCTCAAAAAATGTCTCAAAAGATGCATCTTGAAATTATTCCACGGGTTTCTCAAGAAATTTTTTCAGCAATTCTTCCTGCGAAGGGATTCTTTTGGAAATTTCTTCAAGGATTACTGCAGAAGTTCGTGCAAGTGTTCTTTCGTGCATTTCTTCAAACATATCTGAAGGAATTCCTCCAGAAGTATTCTTTTGGACATTTTAAAGGGGTTCTATGAAGATCTGGATCTGCGCTGTGATACTCGGTGGGTTAAGGGCAACGATATAAACACGCTAAGAGCTATAGGTATTCATTGAGCATCACATGCCACACAGGGTACTCCAGGAATCCCTCCAAAGATTTCTTCAAAAGATGTAATTTCAGGAGATTTTTTAACAGAGATCTAGAGATTGTTTCAGAGATTTTTTTCAGAAAATTGTATTGAAACTCTTTCAAAAATTATCTTTAGAATATCTCCAGAGTTTTATTCAGGTGTGTTACGTGTTCTCGGCAATTTTGTTCTCTTGGCCATGGGGTTTTTCTGAAACCTGTGGAACTCAGAGCTGGTCTCAAATCCTTCCCAACCAAGCTGAGTTATGTGTCCCAATTTCAGGCAATTAAGTCCACAAAAAAACCCCTTGACGAAGAGAACAAACCTGCCGACAATACCCTTCGTCTATACAGGGATTCTATATTCTATTCCTTGGCATTTTTTCAAGAAAATCTTTTATCAATAACTACAAAGGGCTCTGCAATTATTCAGTTGCTCTTTGAACAGTTCTGTGTCTTCTAGAATTATTCCAATGACTCCGTCAAAAATTCCTTCAGAAATCCTTTGAAATTTATTGCAGATTTTTTTTTTAAGAATTCCACTAGTATTTTTGTCTGTAGTTTTGCAGGGATACCTGCAGAAATTTTTGAAAGATTCTTTTAAAAATTGCTCAAATAATTTCTCAAGAATTTTTCCTTGGAATCTCAGGTATCATCTAGAACTTTCTCATGTTGCTTTTTAGGAATCCAGAAAGTATCACAAAGAGTTTCTTGTGATATTCATCCAAGATTTTTTACACATTCCAGATTCAGAAATTAAAAATTCAAAGACTTCTCTTAAAAATCTCTCAAGTTATCCCAGTATTTTGAGATGTTTCTTTAGATAATCGTTTTTTTTAGATATTGCTTCCAGGATTCTTTCAGGAATACTTCCAATAATACAATTGCTGGATGAACCACTACACCACTCCTGGACGAATATCTGACATAGTTTCTACAGGAATCTCTATACGAATCTCAGGATCAATTTGTAAACAAAATCCTTGTTGGATATTCTGCTGAAATATTTGAAGAGATTTCTTTACAACATCTTGAAGGGACCTGGGGACGAATTTCTGAAGGAACCTCCGTAGAATTGTTAATTTTTTCTAGAGAAATTTCAGAAAAACTCCGCGAATTTTTCAAGAAATGCCTTGATGAAATTTCCAAAGAAATCCCTATAGTTCTAAAATCCAGTAGGAATTCTCTGAAGAAATCTTTTTCAAAATAATCCTTGTAGAAATCTCAGGAAGTATTCTTGAATGAATCACTAGAGGAATACCCAGGAAGATCTAGCATAGCTTAGCTTGGCTTTAAATGACTGCACATGTCTATGGTAGCTACTCCGTGATTGATTCGAACCAATGACATTCTCACTGTGCACGGTTCAGAAACTCTTTTTATGATACAACTAGCTGTCCCGGCAGACGTTGTACTGCCGTTTTGGTCTCGATTGTTTGACAACTGTTGTGGGCTCATTTTGGCACCGCACTCTAGATTGGTTTTAGTGCGATCGCTTTGAATTTCTTCACCGCTCATAAGAATTTAGTAAATCTATTATGCGTTGCGCGAAAATTTTTGAGCGCGAGTGCTCGTATACCTCCGCCAGCACGGTAAATCGTGTTGGTGTTTTCGGCGCAGTATTCTTTGGCCCATTCGCGCACTTATTGTAAAAGGCACCATAACGATTAAACGTACGAGCGGAGGTCTATTAGCGATTTTGCACCATTTTCGCTCTCTATTTTCTTGCAACGGATAATACAATTACTCTTCTTTTAAGATGATTTTCATAACTTTTTATACATATAAACACAGCCACCACGAATACGAATCAAACCGTGCAATAATCATGCTGATCGGTTCATCCGTTCGTGAGTTTTGTTGCCTCAAAGGAATTTCAAACTCATTTTTATATATATAGATAATGGCGCCGGCCACGTTCTTGCAGTTAAGTTGGAAGAGGGAAGGAATATTAGTACCAACTTTTGTTATGCGAAGGGTCGCGTTTGCCGCTGCGACTCCACCAAAGGCTACTGGAAGGAGTGTTTGTTAGTAGAGAAGGTATCGCTGGGTTAATGAATTCCAGTAGAAATTTCTGGAAAACATCCTGGAGAAAACCTGAAGAAGCTTCTTATGCTTGGTGAAATTCCTACAAAAGTTTGAGAATTTTTTTTGCAAAATTCCTGGAAGTGCCGGAAAAAATACTGGAAAAATGCATGGAGGGTTATTTGGAGGTCATCTTGAAAGAATTTCTGTAAGAAATCCTGCAGGAATCTCTGGAAGAATTCCTGCCTGAATCACTGAAAGTAATAATTCGAGAATCTATGAATAAATTTCTACATGTATTCCTAAAGAAATTTCAGGACACATTCCTGCGGAAATTTTCGATGGAAATATTTCTGGTGAACTTCTTTGGAGAAATACCTGTACGAATTTCTGAATGAATCTCTGGCGGAGAATCCATAGATATCTTTCTAGGAAAAATGTAAAAAAAAATCTCGATATAACATCTGAAAAGAGCCTTGGGTAATACCTTAAAAAACTTGGAAGAATTTCTTCTGAAAAAACCGCTGAAGTGGTTTCTTAAACAATCCATGATAGATTTGAGGACTGAATTTCTGCATTAATTTCTGAAGGAATCGTGGGGCAATTTTGGAAGGAATCTCTAGTGAAATGTACAAAGGAATACGCGAAAACTTTGTGAAAACTTTTAGAGTCTCTGGAAGATTTTCTGAAGGAACCGCTCAAAGCATTTCTGAAAGAACTCGTGGATGACCCTGATAGAACTAGCGATTGAACTTAAAAAACAATATTTGAAGAAATTTCTGATGAAATCCATCCAGCTTGAGAAAATCTTGGAGAAACTTCTGAAGGATTATTTAGAGGAAGAAAATTCTAGAGGAATTTGTGAAGCATTCCATGGGGGATGTTGTAAGAGAACTGTAGGAGAAAATAAATTACTAGAATATTTTTCAAAAGGATACCCAAAGCATGTTTATAGGAATGCGTGGAGTATTTCTGAAAGGAATTCAAAGAAGGTTTTAAAGAGTAGTTCTTAAATTTATTTCTAGTATAATCTCTTGAAAACTTTTGAGAAAATTGGAGAAAGCTATGATTTTTTCTAAAAAAAATCTTGGAAAAAATCTTGGAGGTCTCAGAAAGTTTCCTGGCAGAATTTCTTAAAAATATCCTGGAAGATTTTGTGAGGGAATCGCTGGAAAAATCTAAAAAAAAAAAACCTAGAGGAATTTTTACAGGAAACCATGCAAGATTTCCTAATTTTTTTTTTTTTAAATCGGAAGAATAGCTCTGAAATACCTGAATCCTAATCTCTGCAAGAAACTGTAAAAATATCCTAAGAATACTTCTGAATGGGTCTTAGATAGAATTTTTAAGAGACCGTACAGGAATTTCTCAGGGAATTTGTAGGGTAATTATTGAATAAATTTTTGGAGAAATCTCAAGACGAATCTCTGAAACATCCTTTAAAATATTTCTTTTTTTATTCTTAGCAACTTAACCTATTTTACAGCTCTTTTGTCCACTAGGCACTACGCGAACGATTCCAATTGGCGGCTGCACTTACACTTTGTACAGTTTCCAAATGTATTCTATTCTAATGCTACTATATTGAACTGGTTGCCGTTGCGCTGCTTTCACTTTTCTTCCCTGTCCTTGGTAGAATGATGAGCATGATGATGAAATGATGTATGGCTGTTGTTCCTTTTCCAGTCCGATTGGGGGTCGTCCATTATGGGTTGCCGTTCGCCGATATCCAATTATCCGGGTCCGTTTGAGCTATGAGAGCTCAGAAGAGGGTCAAGTGCCTGACCATCCGCTTATGAAGCGAACGTGTAGCCACTGCGCCACGGGCCCCGGCAAAATATTTCTTTTGTTAGGAAGGATTTCTAAAAGAACTCCTGGAAAAAAGTCTCAATTTTTTAACACGTTTTACACGGGCGTATAAAACCTGGGGCTAAGTAAGGTGTTAAGAGAAAAAAAAAACTGAAACTGTTTCCTTAACCATGCAACAAGTGAGGATTTATCCACTAAAGTATGTCATCGATTGATCCGTGAATGTATGGTGTATTGACTTTTGAACACGTGGCCATATTCAACGTTCCCTCTGCTCTTAGATGGTCGAATCTTAATCTTATAGTCAGGCGAAATTTGTAGTTGTAATTCCATAAAATTCAATCTTCTGACCCACAGTGCACAACGGGGAATCTCGTGGCAGTAAGTGGAGCGAAGCGGGGTGAAATATTTACGTTCATTACTGTGATGTTCCAGCTGGATGTAGGCACCCTCCCACTTTTCATCTCGCGTTTCATATACAATTCCCATTTTTCATCTTTGATGGAGTGCGGGCTGCTACGCCATGCCTTATAGCAGAGAATCGACCCCCTGTGGACTAGCGCGCGATCCTAAAGGAACTGCAGCACCAGCGACAGTTGGCGTGTTCTTTGGAACAGGCTGCAAGAGACGGTGACACGGACGCGATGGCAAGAGCATTAGTATTAGCATACGGATTAGTACCGACTTCATGGAAATGTACTTCGTTTGTCTACAAATGGTTATTTGATTTCGTTTCAGCCGGCGCGGTTGTTGTTGTTGTTGCCGTCGTTGTGTACTGTTGAGGCATGCAACACAGGAAAGCTGGGAAATGTTTATCCGCTTTGAAATATTCAATTAAGGGATGGTTCCGCTTTCAAAATTTAATCTGGATCGCAGACGCCAGGAGGGCTACAATCGGTGTTTGGCTGGCTAAGACGCAAATGAGCTGGAAACGCTAAATGTCGACTTAGAGGGATTTGCAACTGCCACGAACTAATGGAAAGTTATCCCGTGGTTCAGTGTGCTTTGCAGCTTTGGCTTTTGATGCAGGAATTATCTTTTTACTGTCTGACAGTTATATGATAATAATCTGACTGTGCTACGATGAGATTTATGTTTTGGGGCTGATGGGTTCTCAGTACCGGTTCAGATTAAAACGCTTTTAATAATGGATATGGCATTTGTACCGCAGATTTAGCGAGTGAGAAATGATCTGTCATTTAAGATGACACCGATAAATTCGAGAACAAATTGTCGCAATCCCACAAAAATATGAAATTGTCTTAATTCTTAAGAAACACTCTTGGACTTCCTATAGGTATAGGAAGTTTGGCTTCTGCCACGGAAAATGTTGCTATTTTCATTTTTTTCCAAAACATTAGTCAGTCCCTTTTTGAGATTGTTCAAAGGAAAAAGTGGAAAATGACGCGTGTTTGGGGCAGTTGCGATGGGGATCGCGATCGGGTGGCATTGTTCGAAGGAAAAAGTGAAAAGTTACGCGTGCTTGGGGCAGTTGCGATAGGGATCGTGATCGGGTGGCATTGTTCGAAGGAAAAAGGGAAAAATGACGCGTGTTTGGGGCAGTTGCGATGGGGATCGCGATCGGGTGGCATTGTTCGAAGGAAAAAGTGAAAAATGGTGCATGTAAGGGGCAGTTGCGATGGGGCTCTCGATCCGGTTGCATTGTTCGGCGAAAAAAAAAAACAAAACGTGACGCGTGATTGTGGCAGTTGCGATGAGAATCTCGGTCGCGTTGCATTGTTGGAAGGAAAAAGTGAAAAGTGACACGTATTTGGGGCAGATGCATAATGTCCTTCCTCGTGAAGTGATAAAAATTGATGCACAATTGGTAGCAAACAGTATTGCAGAAAATTGAAGGAGTTAAGGAGTGGCTGCGGTCATCCGACGACATGGAACTGGGTGAGGTCATTCCGAGTTTTTTTCTTTACATACTAAAAGAAGTTGGGGTAATTTCGCCAATGCGTTTTCATAAGGACTCTTGGAGTCTGCAATATCTGTAAATTAATCTTGTAGTTCTGTTGCAGGCCTAATATTGAAGCGATAAACAATATTAGAAGAAAGTGATTTCAGTTCGCAACAATCATTTAGCAAATTTAAAATAATTGGCTTAATTACCTCAACGGCTGTCGACCACAGGTAACACATGGGACTACTCTTAGTAAAATACATAATTCGAAAGTAGCTATCGAAGCCTGAAAGTTGATTCTCCGTACACTCTAAGTTCAATACTGTGGGAAACGTGCGACTATTTCCGTGAGTCGGTCGTTTTTCGCGTTAGGCAGATGGGGACGCGAATATTGAATGCGGAATCAGAAGCGCGTGATAACTTTCGTGGGAAAGTCGGTTTTCATGGTTGTGTAAAACCGGTGACGCGTTTAATATAGAACGATCGTTGACGTCAATCGTGGAATAACAGCTACGATGTGTACGGTTATCTTTGCTTTGCTTTGCAATATTAGTCAGTCCCTTCTTGAAACACATTTGTTGATCTCCTTAAAAATCCAAACAGTTATTCAAATCTTACGCAAACGTTATTCAAACTTTTTATCCTTCTATATTTTGCCTCTCAGCAATAGCTTGATGATAAATTTGAAAGAATTGGTTAAAGTTCGACCTTTTGTGTTGGCCATCGCGATCCTGTAGACATCACCCCTCGGATTCGCATTGGCACTCTGACAGAGACCTTTAAAGCAGGCGTTTTTGCTAGCTTGGTCTACAGCGCGGCTTTTGCAACGGCGAACACCACCCGCCGTTCGTTTAGCTCTTCCTCAGTTCGTGCTCGCTGCATCCACCGTCTAACCGGTAGGCTGGCACGGCGTAGGTCCGCAGTCGCTTGTGTCTACCAGACCAGTAAGGTGGTCTCTCATTTCTAGGGTGGACATGCCTAGGCATGGTCGCATCACACGCACCCGAGAGCACTGCCACCAGCTCGTTTTCGCTAAGACTAAGAAGCTTTCACTCACCTTTTCGTTGAAGTATGATGTCTTCCACCTACGAGGGCTTGGCCTTGGCCTAGCCGAATCCTTCTCTACCCGGTGCCTGTTGTTGTAGTCGATACTGTAGCGAACCGCCAGGTGATCGTTGTGAGTGTAGCTAAGTATCGTCTATCTTCCAGTTCGAACTTGTTAGACCAAGACTACAAAAAGTAACAGCCTCTGCAGGATCTGACCCCGCTCTTTCGTCAAACGGCTTTTCTATACCATGGCCCAAGGATTGCAGTCACCCGCCATTACCACTGACCTTCGCCTTGTCAGCACAGTCGCCATACAGTCCATCATCTGCTCAAGCTGCTCGATCCACCACTGCGGAGGCGTATTAAAGCTACAGAAGAAGAGTTTTTTTACTTGGGCGACCACGAAGACCTCGTAGACTTCTGCAAGGGATATTTACCCGTCGTCTATATTGCCACCGTTTTTTTCTGGACCCATCCACGACCCAATTGATATTGACTGTGGGTATGAATGATGGTTTGATGGCGATATCTGTCCCCCACTCAGAAACTGCCTCACAAAGCAGTTGCTGAGCTGCGTAACAGTGGTTCAGGTTCAGATGCGTTACCTGCACTGTGATTAGCTGACAAATGGCTCTTTTGAGGGCTGGGTACCTGGGTGGCTTGTTGTTCACGGATTTTTCGGAGCAAATCAAACACGTGAGTGGACTCACGCAGCCTTGTATCTAATGGCCTTCGTCACCGCGCCTGCACTGCTTGCTTCTGTAAGGGCCTTAACTGTCTCATGACTTGTGTCCTGGTTCCAGATACAAGAAGCGGTTCCGAGCGCGTACCGTACCGTGTCACACGACGCTCTCTGCGTCATTACTGGTATGGTGCCTATCAGCATTCTTATCAGTGAGGACAGTCGAAATGTGCGGCACAAGAGGTATACGCAGGACTGCCAGGATGGCCTCTATGGTCAAATGGCAGCGCGCGTGGGACAGTTCCACCAAAGGAAGGTGGACCCATAGGTTGATACCGAGGGTAGATAGTTGGATTAATAGGCGCCATGGGAAAGTTACATTGCACCTGACACAGGTCCTTACAGGTCATGGTTGCATCCGACAGTATCTACACCGTTTCGGGCATGCGGATTCTTCCGGATGCCCAGTGTGCAATGGTTTAGAGTAAACGGCGGAACACGTTTTGTTCGTTTGCCCGCGTTTTCGCACAATGCGTGACCGCATGCTTGCCACATGCGGGGAGGACACAACTCCGGAAAATTTGGTCCAGAGAATGTGTAGGGATGAGTTTGGCTGGAACACCGTTTCAACGGCTATCACTCATACCGTCTGGGAGCTACAGAGGAGGTGGCGCGTGGACTCGGAGAATGGCTAGTCCAGATGCAGTACAAGAGGTGGTCCAGGGGTTCGGAGTCGGCTTCGTAAGTCATACCGGTGCCCTGCGGTCGAGATCGACCCTTACAGCGATTAAGTGGCCGCGGAAAGGAAGTCCCATAAGCGGTGCTGTCGTGGCATCGGTCTACTGGGTTGGATCCGAGCCCGCGGTTGGAAAGGGGTCCCCGGCAAGGGTCGGGGTAGGTGAGACCCTGCTGTCTGCAACCTTCGGGTGCATCTGATAGGGCCTGAAGGGTAGTGATGCCCTTCCTTACGGGAAGATCAGATCGGGTTGCACGTGGGCATCAGTTCTTGATGTCTGCCAAGCAGTTGAGCGCGGGTGAGTGGCGAGGACCACCCGGGAAACTGGCTAAGCGCCAGCATTGTCCCGTGATGGACTCCCCAGAGCGAGTCATCGATGTTCGTTGCTGCTAGGCTACGCAGCTAACCTTGAGGTTGCGATGTGCACTAACCCCTCTCTGAAGCAATACCTTCTTGGTGGTTCTGGAGAGACGTAGTGTTTGGCGACCATAGGAATGTGTTTAGTGGGTATGAGGAGAGTACTTTTACTATTGTTGTAGAAGACGGCCTCAGCCCCACACTACCCTATCCTTGATATTAGGGTGCTTGCAGATTATCCCTCTATGGTTTAGAAGAAAAAAAAAGACACCTGGAGCAAACCTCCGGTGGCTCGGGCTAGGTCAGTTGGCATACTGACCAGCCCACCTTAAGCTTTCCTAGTTTAACGGACTTATTTGCGTCTGCCACAGGTAGCTGTACCAAGGTAACCTGCAGCCCTGCCGGGCTCTTCCATAGTGACGAGCTCTTCCGCGTTGGTGATCTCATCTAGTCGCCTCAACTTCAGAGTCGCCTCAACTTCAGAGTTGCCTCCGCTGTAAGAGCCCTCACCTCGACACCCTCACCAAACACCTCTTCCGCCAGACTTTTGTAGACGGCGTCCTTGCACTTCTTGTCGCGCTTGAGCTCTATGATCATTTTACCCGTACGAATACGTCTAATACTGCGCACATCGGCTCTCAGATCCACACGTCACTCCTAATCGCCTTCAAGACGTCAGAGTACTTAGATCGTTCGGTCTTGTTAACGAGCGCGTCGCCTTTCTCGCGCTTGGCACCTACACTCCTACGCCCCCTGGCGGCTTCATTTCCTTTTTCTGTTCAATTATGGTCCAAGGTGGGTCATATTCCACGTAATGCCGTATAACTTTCACCGCTGTTCGAATCAAATCATCATAATCCTATCTTCAATCAAATAATATCCTACAATGCTCCATTAAGCGAAATGTAATGTGTTCGACCGCCATTTAAAAGTCCATTGTTTCCATCACTATTACACTCAATGTTGTTTAAACACGCATCGACCGGATCCTCATAAAACTACAGGCAATCAGCAGCAAAATCCGCAATACAAGTTTACGAGCTGGTCTGGTCGTGTGTCACGTAACATTTACTTTTCATACGATGTCGTTGTACGCTCTCTGTTTTCATCGACATCAGCAGCGCCGTTAAAGGTTAAGGGTCCCCGCCTCTGGCTGGATGCTGGATGAATGCTGCTCTTTGCTATTTCAGGATGTAATCGAAATGCATAGTAATGGGCTGCTGCGCGCTGCGGTAGTGGGTGGAATTGTCGATTGGATTGTTGTTTTCGACTGAATGCAGAAGCGGAACCGAAATCACTCGATATCTGGGGTGACGAACGTGATCAAATTATAAAATGTCACCTGACGTGTATGTCGTTCCGTGACATGCGGGAGAGACCAGGTTGAAATGCTACCTTTAGATTGGACTAATTACAAAAAGATTCTGTACTAATTTTAAACAATTCAATATATTCCAAAATTCTAAGACAAACTAGTTCCCTTTCTGAAAGAGGTGTTCTTTAACATACGACTTCCCTGCCACCTACCGCACCGTTCTCACACATGTTGGCACGGGAAGAATGGCACTTGAGTTATTCCTTTGCAACGCGCCCCTGGAGGTGCTTTTCTCATTTGTGCCATTCTGAAGTGGCTGCACGTACAATAAAATAGACAAACCTATCTCTGTCGGAACAAACATACCATCCACTAACACCATCGCGTACCGCACCGCACCGCCCCGTGCAACATCCGTCAGGCAGGCAGGAAGGAAGCCGAAGAACAATGAAGATTGGATACCGATGCGGAAGCTCTTCTCATCTGGGCATTCCTGGAGTGCTTTTGCTTCCTCCGCCGATAACCATGATTCTCTTTTGTTTATGACGGGTGCTTCTGTTTCGCCACGGCAGGAAGGGTGAATCAGCATGTAGTGAGCGATGGAACATTCCAGGATATCCCGATCTCGTCATGGCGGGATCTCTAGCAGAGCAGCGGGAGATTCATCACTCAGCATCCGTTTTTGTTCAATTAAGATGAGAAACATAGATGAATGTGACATCTGAATTAATAAAAGTAAGGGCAAACTTTGTGAAAACGAAACTTATTCGACATGTGCGAAACTCTTTGAGCTTCTTTTGCTCCTCGAGTTATGTAGTAATGAATAATTTGTAAGTATCGAGAATGTTGAAATAACGTCATCGCATCCTTTCGGTATAAGTTATAATACCAGTGCTGTTATAGAGTTAGGGTAGGGTACCAAACCGTTTGGCCAGTTGCTTATATTTTAGTAATACGGTAGATTTTCGACTGGATATCACCTGGGGGCGGTTATTGTATTGACTCGGCAGTCTTATTTAATCATTAAGCGAACTATTTTAGGCAGTTTTCGACTATAACTCAGCTACTTTCTAGCCAACTGCCTTGTCATTTTTCGCACTATCCTATCTAATGCCCGTACCTGTGAAGAATATTTCCAACCCACTTCCACTTTCAATTCCGAATTTCTGTGACTGTGATGCCCTGCCATTAATGCATTTCCAAAAAAGTAATGAAGGGAGAATCTGCTCAACAGGAACCTGACCTAAAATGGCGACGCAGACGCATTCTACGATGACGTGTCGATGATGCGGTCGTAGGCGGATCGAGAGGTACCATAGATACTCCTTCGCCACGAACGCTTGGATGTTACGCCTCTGCTACCTTGGCAAATGAAAATGGCTACATAATCGGAAGTGTTTCAAATGACGGACAGGACGGCACCGTGGATTTCACACATGCAGAACGATACGATTGATGCTAACCACGGAATGACCAACTAATGACAAATGGTTATACTGAATTGGTAGTTCTCAAGTGGTTTCGGTTGACATGAACCTGGGAAATGTTGACAGTTGAAAGGTGCAGTACTAATTGTCGACAGGAATTCAGATTAGTTCTGCTCAGACTGCAAGTTGTCGCGGATTGGAAGGACGCAGATCTTCGAAATGAACTTCTAATATTAGCCGTCTTGGGCGTTGACAGTGACAACTCGGCTATTGCCATCTGATCCGGCGTGGATCTGAATGACGTGACCTAGTTTCCACCTGAGAGGTGAGAGCTTGTCTTGCTTACGAAGGACTACAGATCCAACAGAAATATTGTCCCGTTTCCGGTCCATTTGGTCCAGAAAGATACTGAGTGGACCACTTGGTCCAGATTTGCTGGATGTAGTCTTACGCTAGCGACCACATGGACAGCCGATTCCTCAGTAAATCTTCTAGAAATTAGCTTGGAACTGTTGTCAACGGTCGCTGAACCAAGAAGTGACCTGGCGTCAACGCTCCGAAGTCCGACAGATCGTTACTGACCAGCGTGTGTGGCTGGGAATTGAGGATCGCTTCAACTTGTGGCAACACGGTGATCATCTCGTCGTACTGCAGCACACGGTCGCCAATGGTACGCTTGAAATGACCCTTGAAGGACTTAACCGCGGCTTTCCAAAGACCACCGAAGTTGGGAGATCTTGCCGGAATGAAGGGAAACTCTGTACCGTCCTCGATCGCTCCACGAATGACGGAATCCTGCAACATTTGATCGATTATAATCGTTAATTAACAGCTGCCGTAACTCAACCAGCTAACGATTGGTTCCCACGAAGTTTGTGGCGTTGTCGCACATGACGAGAATTGGTTTTCCTCTGCGAGCCACGAATCTTTAAAGGCGGCAAGAAGAGCTTCGCTGGTGAAATCATCTCGAGATGAACTACCTTCGTAACGAGGCAGATGAAAATGGCGACGTAAGGTTTCGTGGGAGTCGCGTGACGAACCGGGTATTTGATCAGGAACGGTCTGCAATAATCCACGCCTACTCTAAGGAACGGATGTACCGGAGATACTCGTTCCGACTGCAGATCGACCATAAGCTGGTCTAACAGCTTTGGTGTGGTTCGAAAGCAACGAACGCATTCGTGCAACACAGAGTTGGCAAGACTTCTGATGCGCGTGATCCAGAAATGCTCACGAACAGTGGACACGAGAAGCTGTAATCCGGAATGGCAGTGCTTGCAATAGTAGTGGTGCAGGACAACCTTGTCAGTAAATGAAGGTGACACAAAATCATCGGATGTTTCCGAATTGCTGATACTGGCGCCTTGGAAAATCGGCCTTCCACACAAATTATTCCACTTACGAGAACTGGATTCAACCTGATTATCAAAGACGATGGACTGACTAAATTGTTCTTATTCAACCCTGCTATCTCAGCTGAAAAGGCTTCTCGTTTGTTTGTCGGTCAGGCTAAGGCCGGGGTGGCCTCTGCTGTACATATTAGCCGCCTCCATTCCACTCGGTCCATGGCTGTTTGTCTCCAGTTCCGCACTCTGCGTAGGGTCCGCAGATCGTCCTCCACTTGGTCGACCCACCTAGCTCGCTGTGCTCCACGTCTTCTTGTACCGGTCGGATGACTCTCGAGAACCATTTTAGTCGGGTTGCTATCCGACATTCTGATGACGTGACCCGCCCACCGTAACCTCCCGATTTTCGCGGTATGGACGATGGTTGGTTCTCTTAGCAGCTGATGCAGCTCGTGGTTCATTCGCCTTCTCCAAGTCCCGTCTTCCATCTGCACTCCGCCGTAGATGGTACGCAACACCTTCCGTTCGAAAACTCCAAGGGCGCGTTGGTCCTCTGCACGTAGGGTCCATGTTTCGTGCCCATAGAGGACGACCGGTCTAATCAGCGTTTTGTAGATGGTTAACTTCGTGTTACGGCGAACTTTGTTCGATCGTAGAGTTCTGCGGAGTCCAAAGTAAGCACGATTTCCTGCCACAATGCGCCTCTGAATTTCTCTGCTGGTGTCGTTGTCGGCGAACACCAGTGAGCCCAAGTACACGAATTCTTCAACCGCCTCGATTTCATCACCGTCGATATGAATTCGGGGTGGCGGGCGCGGTGATTCCTCCCTGGAGCCCTTTGCCATCATGTACTTTGTCTTCGACACATTAATGACTAATCCGATTCGCCTGGCTTCACTCTTTAGTCGGATGTACGTTTCCGTCATCGTCTCAAATTTACGAGCAATAATATCAATATCATCGGCGAAACCAAGCAGCTGAACGGACTTCGTGAAAATCGTCCCACTCGTGTTTATCCCCGCTCTTCTTATTACACCCTCCAAAGCAATGTTGAACAGCAAGCACGAAAGACCATCACCTTGCCGTAACCCTCTGCGAGATTCGAAGGGACTCGAGAGTGTCCCTGATACTCGAACTACGCACATCACTCGATCCATCGTCGCCTTGATCAACCGTATCAGTTTATCCGGGAATCCGTATTCGTGCATAATCTGCCATAGCTGTTCTCGATCGATTGTATCATACGCCGATTTGAAATCGATGAACAAGTGATGTGTGGGCACGTTGTATTCGCGGCATTTCTGCAACACCTGGCGGATGGCGAACATCTGGTCCGTTGTAGCGCGTTCACCCATAAATCCAGCCTGATATTGCCCCACAAACTCTCTTGCAATCGGTGATAGACGGCGGCATAAAATTTGAGAGAGTATCTTGTAGGCAGCGCTCAGTAGTGTGATCGCGCGGTAGTTCCCGCAATCCAACTTGTCGCCCTTTTTGTAGATGGGACACACGATACCTTCCATCCATTCCTCCGGTAATACTTCCTCCTCCCAAATCTTGGTAATGACCCAGTGTAGTGCTCTCACTAGTGCTTCTCCACCGTATTTTAGAAGCTCGCTTGGTAGTTGATCTGCTCCAGCGGCCTTGTTGTTTTTCAACCGGCCAACCTCCTCCTCAATCTCTTGAAGGTCAGGGGCCGGAAGTCTTTCGTCCTGTGCACATACTCCTAGATCTGTTACCACGCCACCTTCGGTACTTGCAACGTCGCCATTGAGGTGCTCATCGTAATGCTGCCGCCACCTCTCGACCACCTCACGCTCGCTCGTGAGAATATTCCCGTGATTATCTCGGCACATGTCGGCTTGTGGCACAAAGCCTCTGCGCGAGCAGTTCAGCTTCTCGTAGAACTTTCGTGTGTCCTTAGCGCGGTACAGCTCTTCCATCGCTTCGCGATCTCGTTCTTCCTGCTGGCGCTTCTTCATCCGGAAGACTGAGTTCTGCCTGTTCCGCGCCTGTTTGTAACGTGCCTCATTCACTCTCGTACGGTGTTGCAGCATTCTCGCCCATGCTGCATTCTTCTCGTTTTTCAACTGTTCACATTCGCCGTCGTACCAGTCGTTTCGGTGATTCGGAGTCGCGAAGCCTAGTGCTGTAGCCGAGGTACTACCTATGGCGGATCGGATGTCCCTCCAGCCATCTTCAAGTGTAGCTGCGCCAAGCTGCTCTTCCGTTGGTAGGGCCACTGCTAACTGCTGCGCGTAGTCTTGAGCCACTTCTACGTTACGAAGTTGCTCGATGTTGAGCCGCGGCGTTCGACTTCGACGCGTGGTGATAACTGTCGAAAGTTTTGAGCGCATGCATACAGCGACTAAGTAGTGATCCGAATCTATATTCGCACTGCGGTATGTGCGGACGTTGGTTATATCTGAGAAGAATTTACCGTCGATTAGAACGTGGTCGATTTGGTTTTCTGTTTGTTGGTCAGGTGATCTCCAGGTGGCTTTGTGGATATCTTTGCGGGGGGAGAAGGTGCTTCGGACTACCATACCACGGGAGGCTGCAAAGTTTACGCATCGCTGGCCGTTATCATTCGATACGGCGTGCAGGCTGTTTCGCCCGATTACCGGTCTGTACATTTCCTCCCTTCCTACCTGCGTGTTCATGTCGCCGACAACGATTTTCACGTCACGCGGCGAGCAACCATCGTATGTTTGCTCTAACTGCGCGTAGAACGCTTCTTTCTCGTCATCGGGTCTCCCTTCGTGTGGGCAGTGGACGTTGATGATGCTGTAGTTGAAGAAACGGCCCTTAACTCTCAACATGCACATCCTTGCATTGATCGGCTGCCACCCGATCACACGTTGTCGCATCTTGCCCAACACTATAAATCCTGTTCCCAGTTCATTGGTGGTGCCACAGCTTTGGTAGAAGGTAGCCGCTCGATGCCCGCTTTTCCACACTTTCTGTCCAGTCCAACAAAGTTCCTGCAACGCCACGATGTCGAAGTTGCGGGGATGTAGTTCGTCGTAGATTATCCTGTCACATCCTGCGAAACCTAGTGACTTGCAATTCCATGTTCCAAGTTTCCAATCGTAGGCCTTATTTCGTCGCGTGGGTCTTTGCCGATTGTATCGAGTCGTATTTTCTCCTATGTTATTCGCAATGGGGATTTTTACGGGTGGCTTATTGGGCCTACGCCAACACTCCTGTCTCACCGGAGGGCCATCGTGCCAGTTCTGTTTAACGTCCCAACCAACACTGGGACGATCACGCTGATGGGGCTACCACCTTGGATCTAGCTGGGCGTGGTGCAGCGTTTCTTACTCAGCCGCTGGATGCCAGAACAGACGCTGTTTGAGCCGCACCTCCTTGGTGAACAGACACTCGGATCGTACCTCCTCAATCTAGCTGAAGTCAGAAGGACAACAGTGCCCAGGCTGCGCTACCAGCTAAGCACACAACTCTTAGCTGGCGGTCTTTGTCATCGTTTGACCCGTGGAAGCATGAGGTAGGAACTTGTGAGGACCAGAGCTATATTGGACGCTCTCCTTATCGACTCACCGTTTTGCAGCCCAAGGCTTCTCGTTGCCCCAGCTGAATCAAGAATGTCAAGTCCTGCTCATGTTCGGGTAACGTCAGAAACTGTGTGGGTCTGTCCTGTCTGTGCTGTGTGTTGTGCACTAACCGGTGGATACTAGCGACCAACCCGAATAAACTGAGAAGCCATGATCGAAGATTGAATATTTCGCTAACACACTCAGCCGTCGCATTTTTCCAGTATAGCAGGATCGATTTCCTGTTCTGGAGCTTCGAGTGACCAGATGTTTGCGTCCTGATGAAACCACAGCGGTCCCACGAACCACAACCTTTCGTACTGCAGCTAAGCCGGTATCATTCCCCGAAAGATGATGTCGGCAGGATTTTCTTCTCCGGCTACGTGGCTCCACTTTGGCATCCTTTCGTGGCGTGTTGGATTTCCGACACATGATTCGCTACAAACATTTGCCACCGTTAAGGCAGCGACTATAGCCTGTACATCATGATCGTCGAATCTGTTCAAAAGAAGGCGGTGCCCTGGAGCTGTACTGGAGACGAACTTTTCGAACAGATGACTGAGCTACAATAATGCTCCGGAGAGCTCCAGTCGGGGAGTGGTTTTTCTTTCTTCCGCTTCAGATCTTCAAGTGGTGCGACCTTGGACTTGGCTGTGATGAGGCGCACTTCTACGGATCGGTCGAAAGTGGTAGTGCGGAGGTAGAAACATGCTTCATATGCCTTGTTAGAAGCATCGCAGAACGCCAATAAGTCCTAGTCCATACCGTCCTGGTGCTGAAAGAGGCTGCAGTGCCGTGACTAACTCCTTAACATCTGTGATCTCTGCGATTTGGAGTTGTTCTCGTAGTGAGAGCCTTCACACCCGAACTCGAATATCATTTCGCCGGTACGGAGATGTCGAATACTGCGTACGCGTACTGCGTCGAATGGTGCGTAAACACCAACATCAGTGAGCTCGGCATTGCTCCTCATTGCCTTCAAGCCCTCCTCCTCATTCTTCTTTTATTCTGGTCAACTAGCTCCGTTCGGCACTAGTTCTCGAGACTAATCCGACCGGTACAAGAAGACGTGGTGCGCAGCAAGCTAGGTGGGTCGATCAAGTAGAGGACGATCTGCGGACTTGATCGACAAACACATCCATGGACCGAGTGGATTGTAGACGGAGACAACTCTTATGTACGGCAGAGGTCACTCAGGCCTTAGTTTGAGCGGTAAGGTAAGATAAGGGTCCAGAAGTTTAGCCTTAAATTCTGATACTCAGCGAGACAACCACAACCGACTGGGTTGAGAGCAAACCACGCTTACCACTACACCACCGACCCCGCTTTCAAGTCCTCAGAATTCTTGGACTCGTCCGTTTTGATGACGAGACTGTCGTTCTAGTTTCGCTTGGCACCTACCCGCCTACATCTCCTTAGCTTAGCATCGCTAAAGTCCTGTTCGTCATTTTTTTTTTCTTTCTGTTCTTTTTCTGGCTGTTCACTAGGGCTTAGGGGAAGTCATCCCCTGATCCGATCAAATCTGTAGCTTGGGACCTACACAATGTCGCAACCCCGTCCTCTTTTCAACCCGGAACGGGTCGGCTTTTTCAGGCCCACCCATTTCGGATTTCTGGGAAGTCAGGACGGGGACATACGTCCTGGCATTAATGCCTTTATTTTATTTCAACCATCTGATGGATATTTTCAGCCCGTTCAATGACAAGCGTTGGAGCAATAAAACACGTCTTGTGATACTAGAAAGTCGCGTCAGAGTTTCAGCGAATTTCAAATATTGTTCTGAATATAATTTAAAAAAAGACAATACACCGTCTTCAACCATTGGTTGCACATACTGAACGATGAGACAACGGGCAACACACTAAACACCCAGTGGTCCAGTGGAGAGTTTTCCGTACAACGAAACGTTTTCACTAGCTGTACTGGGAATCGAACCCTCACTTTGAGGCTTACGAAACGTCTAGACGATTGATGCCGCTAACCACGAAGCCCACGTTTGGATTTTTAAATCTCAACGCCTTACACATCTTTGAGGTCTAAAAAATGCCGTTCAAAGACCGCTCCGAATTAGCATTTTACAGTTTTGAGCCTACGCGTTTAGAGCTGCTACGCTTCAAGATTTGACATTCCAATTGATGTCTTTAATTATGTGTCAAGTTTGTTGCCGTTGAATCAATTCTATTGCTGTACTTTTGCGTTTATAGGCACTTGAAAACTTTGAAGTTGAAGTAAGAAGAATCACAGTTCTCGGGCTTTGTTGGACGCTCTTTCCAGGAAGTAATTCTGATATTTTGTAACCAATAAACTTTAACTCCCCTTGTGCATTGGTGTCGTTTTGACCCAACCGTACACTACGTGATGAATTTGGAAGGTTAATATGTAAATTACATTAGTTTAAGATGTCCTTCATATATTGTTTATTTAACACTAACTAACGGTGTTGCCTTTTCTATTTTTTTTTACAGGTAAAGCACTTCCATCAAAAGGCACGATAGACACCAACCAACGATCACTTACAACGTTCTCACCCTCTCGCAATCAAATTTAACTCCCAAACATTGTATTTTCATGAAATATACTCGTAACCGCAAAGTAAACAAATCAACACCTAAACCTAGTCTCAAGCAACATTTCCCAGCCGCGGAGAATCAGCCGATCGGCTGCCTCAACTCAGACAAACAGTTCGGCTCAATTGGCAAATGAACGTCAAAATTTCTTTACGCCGTAAAATTTAAAAAAAAAAGAATCGCTTTTATAAACGATCAGTTTTTGGCTTTTGATGTTCCACGTATTTCTACGGTTACCACACTGGTTGCCTACCAACCCGTTGCCCGTGGGGATAGAGTAGCGTAACATCATTTTCCAAACCTCGATACAACGCCAACGGTCGATTTGCGATGATGTTCGTCCATCGACTGCTGCACGCTGAAATTTGTTTACTCATATTTAGAGAAATATTCTACATATTGATAGTAATTGTTCATAGGGGTTCGGTTGGCGTGAGGCATGATTGATTTCTCCTCCCCGTATCTCCCTTTAACACCACACTGCTGCGCTGTTTGCTTCTGTAACGAGCGCTGTAAGTTATTGAAAAGAACCGGAAAAGTTTAGTAAATTTCAGGTAGGTATGTACTTTACAAAAAGAAACACTATATGAAAAAAGAACGTTCTTAAAGATGGCCTAGCCATTAATTTTGATGAAAATATCTAGTACTTACTGTAATACCAATCCTTATGTGTCAACCCCTGTTTGAACTAATCTAACAGTGTAAAGCAAGTGACGACAACGAACTGGACACGGTCGCAGTCCACTGCTTTTCCTCGCAGCTGTTGCCTTTCCTTTTCCTGTATCTGCCCAATCGTTGCGGCTCCCTCCAGTAGTGCCAGTGCAGTGAGTATGGGGGTCTGTTGATGAATCGGGTGGATTGAATCTGTGTGAATTGATGAGCCAAAATGTGTTGAGCTGTTTGGAGAAAAAATACAGCAAGTGTTATTCGCGCAAAAACCGGAGATGAAAAGTGAAGTGGAAAAACGAATCATTAAGCGTTGTTTACCAATTGGAAAATGTGATGGAGCCGGGCGCGCTGGTAATTGCAGTGGGCGGGATGAAGAAAGCTGGCGAGCGACGAAGCGGTCAATCAAGTGGCACGAGTTTTCTTTTTGTGGGCAGTCTCATTAAAATTAACGTCGTGGAGGAGGGAGCGGAACGTTGATGATTGTTTTAATTCGTGTTTTCTCTACAATGATCTTCATGAAACTTCGCTGAGGAACTTGTTTCTGTAGAATGGACATAACTCAGGAATGCTAAAAATTGACTGTTAATTAACTCTGCATGCTGTTTTAAATAGATTAAAAATGCAGTGACAAAAAAATTGAGAAATCGACAATGCTTAAATTCTATTTAAATTTCCTGGATGAATATATTAGAGTTTTTGAACCTTTATTTCGGTAGGATCCATTTGAGTAAATTCCATGTAGGTACCCATATCGAAGTAATTTGGGCAGTATTTTCGACTGGGTATCACCTGGAATCTCTAATGGTAGTGGCTCGGCAGTCTTATGGAAGAATTAAAAGGACTTCAATGTTTTCGCTCCGACGTTTTGGTCAATTAATCTAGTACTCGATTGTAGAAAGGCGATTTTGAACGCATTCCTAAAATCCAGAATCACTACTGCACTACTTAAGCTGAAGAGCTATCTCAGCGGTCTTTGTAACCGACAAGATAACGTCTACTGTCTACCTCCCCTTCCGGAAGCCAAACTAGATGCTCGAAAGACCATTTACACCCTCAGTGTACCTCAACATACGCCGTGTCGATCAAGCATATTGGTCTACATGCTTACGGGTCTCCAGGTGGTTTCCCCGCCTTTTGGCAACAGAATCAGGCTCTGCCGCTTCTAACCCTCTGGGAGAACACCCTCGTTCAGGCATTTTTGCATAGCAGATCTGTACACCCTGGGAGAGCACCGCTACCAGCTCTTCGCCGTCTAGAATAAGTAAGTTTCGCTCACGGCGGAGCGCCTCCCAAAATACCTCTTCGTCGAAGTATGATGTCTTCCACCTACGAGGGCTTGGCCTTGGCCTAGCCGCCTCTTCTTCTACCCGCTGCCTGCTGTTGTTGTAGTCGATACTGTAGCGAACCGCCAGGTGGTCGCTGTGAGTGTAGCCATCATCTACTCTCCAGTTCGAACTACTTGTTAGGCCAGGACTACAAAGGGTCACGTCAATAATTGACTCCGCTCCGTTTCGACTATAGGTACTCTTGGTACCGACGTTAGCCAAGTCAACATCTAAGATGGCCAGTGTTTCTAGCAGGATCTGACCCCACTGGTTCGTGAAACGGCTTCCCCATTCCACAGCCCAGGCATTAAAGTCACCCGCTATTGCCACCGGCCTTCGTTCTGTCAGCACGGTCGTTATGCGGTCCAGCATTTGCGTGAACTGCTCGATTGGCAACCGCGGAGGTGCTTTACAGATACAGAAGAAGACCCCGTTTACTTTGGCGACCACGAAGTCTTTATAGATAATTGACATCAACTCCTGGACGGGTCTTTACCCGTCGTCCATATCGCTGCTATTTTTCTGGATCTATCCGCGACCCAGTTGCCGTTGCCGGCGGGAACTCGGTTTGGGTCCACTACGATGGTGGCCGTCCCCCACTCAGAAACCACCTGACAAAGCAGTTGCTGAGCTGCGTCACAGTAGTTCAGGTTCAGCTGCGTTACCTGCACTGTGATGTGTTCACTGCGGCTTTCTTGAAGGACAGGCACCTTTGACCACCCGTTGGTTGCCTATTATGCACGGATTTCCAGGTACAAATCAGACAAATGGGTGGACTCGTGCAGTCTTGTGCCTTATGGCCTTCGGCGCTGCATCTCCTACATAGCTTGCTCCTGTCAGGGCCTTTGCAGTCCTATGACTTGTGTCCTGATTCCGGACACTTGAAACAAACCTCCGGTGGCTCGTGGAATATCAGATGACAAACGCACCAGCTTACCTTGATCCTTCCTACTTTAACGGACTTTTTTACGTCCGCCACAGACGCCGCCTTTGGCAGAACCAAAGCTACCTGTTTTCCTGATGGCCCGTTCCATAGCATAACGGTTGCGGTGGCCACCTGCACATCGCACTGTTGTCGCAGTGCCGTGACGAGCTCTTCCACTTCGGTGACCTCGTCTAGGTTTTTCACCTTCAGAGTCGCCTCTTGTGTGAGAGCCCACACCTCTACCCCTCTTCCGCCAAACTTTTTAAGGCGGAGCCCTTGCGTTCCATATCGCACTTCAGCAACAGGACCATCTCGCCCGTACGAGTACGCTCATACTGTGCACGTCAGCTCCCAGATCCACGAGCTTGGCGCTGCTTTACATCGCTTTCAAGACGTCTGAGTACTTATATAGACTGTTCGGTCTTGATGACAAGCGCGTCGCCTTTCACACGCTTGGCACCTTTTACGCCTTATTGATTTGGCGTCCCTGTTCTCCTCGATCTGCGGCATTTTCTTCCCTTTCTTCCGCTTGACTTTTGTCCAAGGCAGGGAGGTCCTCCGCTTGGGCCACTCTACTCTGTGGTTGCTGAGGGCTTAACAACGATCGCAACCTCCTGTTCCCTTCCATCCGGGACAAGCCAGCTTTTTCAGGCCCATCCTTCCCAGCTCTCCGGGACGCCTGACTGGTGTCCGACTTGCGAGAATTACTGACGACCTTCGGGTTTAGTATTTTCCTAGCCTTGTGTGCACCGCCAGACAGCTGACGGCTGCCTCATCCACTTCTGCGGGTGCTTATTACGAACAGTCGCATCCGCCACACTTTTTGAACTTCCTGTCGAAGCAAAGGCCTCCGTCTGAGTAGATTTCGTAACCTTTACCGGCACTGGTTCCGCCCCTGCTGCAGTCTTCACGAGTCTCACGTGATACTGCTTGGCATCGTTTATCGTCTTACGAAGTCGATGGATCGCGGGAAGTCCTTCTCTCCTTTGGTTGATGGCTCTCCTCAATCACGCTCCGTCCAGTATCTCCACCGGGGTTCCGGGTCATTTGGCCGAACGCCATTTGGCCGAATGCCGTTTGGCCGAAGGCCATTTGGCCGAAAGGGTCGTTTGGCCGAATGCCATTTGGCCAAATGCCGTTTGGCCGAAAATAAATGATGAACTTAAGTGACCATGTCACTCAGGGCCGGATTTACAAATGTGGGGGCCCGGGGCCACAGCGTTGTGGGGGCCCCCTTTTTAAAGGATTTTTTTTTCATTGTAGAAAAATACAGAAAATATGGAAAATTCTTCCAAAAATTAGGATTGTTATTGAAGAAATTAGGCCGATAAAAGTAATAAAGTATTTAATTTGAACAATACTCATCGGATTTGTTGAAGAATTTTGGACAGGACCCGATATTTTGATATAGTTATTTATGTCGGCGAGCTTCGTTGGATAAATGTACGATTCGTGCTGAAAAAATCGAGTTTTGCAACGAGTTCCATACAAAATTTTATGCAATGATTTTTCATAATGCAACTCATTTGAGTTGCATAATATTCATAATGCAACTCAAATGAGTTGCATTATGAACATTATGCAACTATTTTTCATTCTTCTTCTTCTTCTTCTTTTTGGCTCTACGTCCCCACTGGGACTTGGCCTGCCTCTCTTCAACTTAGTGTTCTTCGAGCACTTCCACAGTTATTAATTGAAGGGCTTCCTTTGCCTGCCCTTGCATGAATTTGTATATTGTGAGGCAAGTACAATGATACACTATGCCCAGGGAGTCGAGAAAATTTTCCCGACCGGAACGGGAATCGAACCCGCCGTCTCCGGATTGGCGATCCATAGCCTCAACCACTAGGCTAACTGGAGACCCCATTTTTCATTATGCAACTCATTTCAGTTGCATAATGAACCAGTTCGGAAAAAACAGCCATTATGATACCAAAATGAGTTAGATAAAATGTAAATTATGATACTGAATTGCATAAAATATTTTTTCTAACTGACCCCTCAAAATGCAATAGACTGCCAAAAATGTGGTGGGGGAGACAAAATGGCTTCCACTATAAACTAAGCATAACTGAGATCCAGATATGAAAATCTAGTCTGAAGACGATTGTAAAAGAAATTTTATCTAGTAAATAACGCTTTATCCCAGAGTGTTCATAATATTAGATTCCATTGATCAAGTCGAAGTTAATGAAAAAGTCTTTTAAGAAATTGAAAAATAGTTTTTATAGGAGACATTTTCGATAAATTTCAGATAAAATTTATAGCGCTATCTTTGAGGTCGTTATTGCAAAACCTTGCTGATCGATTACCAGGTTTCTTTTTCTGTGGAACTTAAGCATAAACATTCCTAACGCGACTTCGAGAGGAGTTTCTGGTGAACGCGCAGAATAATTGTTAAGAACTCCTTGTAAAACTTCAAGAGGCAAAAAATCCATAGTGGTATTTTACCGGAAATTCTATCAGAAGCTGCTGAAGAAATTTCATCGGAAAACCCATAATGCGTTCCTGATAGAATTTCTGTTTTACTTTGAATAGATTTATATAAGTAAAATTTGTAAAAATTGTTTGCAAAACTTTAAATATTTCAGAATTTTTTTAAGAAATTCTCTACAAATATCTACTGCAATTTTTATAAGGAACCTATGGATTTGTTAAGAGTTTATCTTAAATTACACATTCAAGCCAGGAAGAAAAATTCGTCATGGATTTAATCATATTAAAGAAAATCGGATCAGATCTCCACCTGATTCCGACCTAAAATTCTTGCTAGTTCCTTCAAAGAAATATTTCAACAATTCTGGTATTCGGTTTGAATAATTTAGATGTTTGGTAAGTGAAATCAAACTCTACAATTCTTAAAACTTTTATTCTGATAGAAACACTTTCAAATCTTCGAAGAACTATGTAGGCAATTTAAAAAAAAAACACCATTAATTTTCGACAGAAATAAACACGAATTTTCAGCAGAAACTTTTCGACTCTCTATTCCATAGCGTTTAATATTTCATCCAGAATTCAAGTGAAGATTTTCTCATGTATTTTCGGTAAAATAGCTTGTGCAATCCACAAGAGTGATCAATTCAAATCTTAAAAATCTTAACACCTCTGGAAAAGTTTGAAATTTTATTAAAAGGCAGATATCTGCTTTTTTTCATTTGAAACACAATATTTCACTCACATCTTGAGAGTAGAAGTACTCAAAATTAAACCAAGATGTTTCTACTTTTTTCGGTTTCCATTTAAAGTAACATTTTTGTGGGGGCCCCTGAAATGTGGGGGCCCGGGGCCATGGCCCCCCTGCCCCCCCCCCCTTAAATCCGGCTCTGATGTCACTATTCCTCGCATAAGTATAACTCGAAAGAACAGCCTATGATTCAAAGAAGGAAAAATCTTTGATGAAATATTGACAGGTTCAACGCCAACTCATCCCTGAATGTCAAAACTAGAAAGAATAGCCTATGATTAAAAGAAGGAAATATTTCTGATGATCATATTAGTAGTTGGAATGCCAAAATCTTCCTCTGAATTCTTTTGAACATAATTCGGCCAAACGGCATTCGGCCAAACGACCATTCGGCCAGATGGCATTCGGCCAAATGGCGTTCGGCCAAACGGCATTCGGCCAAACGGCGTTCGGCCAAATGGCCGGACACCCTCCACCGGCAGCTTCCCGCATCTCTTTAACGGAGACATAGCCAACCCACTTCTTGCGAAGAGGTTAGCCTTGCCACTACCACTTCCTCCTGTTTGATTTTGGTTTTTGTTTAATTTTTTTTTTTTTTTTATGCTTAGTCCAATGAGTTGCACGGGAAAGGAGGTCCACCATGCCAGAGCCCTGCATTAACGCGGTCGAAGACGAAATACTTTGGGGGTGCCCAGGTACCCCGCACGCTCCGTTAACGATCAAGCATCTTTTTTACCCCCTCGATCACTCATTTCTCGGCACGGGTCGCTTGACACTTTTAATAGGAATTAGTAGTCCTATTCTTAGCCGGCGACTACGCGGTTACTCGCAAGCAGGGGGGGGTCGTCAGTCCCCGGGACTGTAATCCCAGCTGCCCTTATGGATCCTAATGTGACAGCAAATAATTGTAGTACAGAAGAACTCGAGCGGAAGGAGACTACGAACTATGGAACTACATATTGGAAAAACGCCCGGGGTGGGGAAGGTTTCCTCGAAAACGCTAGTGAAGTAATATTTGGAGATATTCGTAAACGATTTTTTTAATGTAATTTTTAATTCTTAGGAAAATTATCAACAGAATACTTGAAAATATTTTTTGAGAACTTTGGAGAAGTGCACAATTATATTTTTTAAAGGAATTCTGGAAAGAAGCTTCAAGACTTCTTCTTCTTCTTTTTGGCTCTATGTCCCCACCGAGACTTGGCCTGCCTTGCTTCAACTAAGTGTTCTTTGAGCACTTCCACAGTTATTAATTGAAGGGCTTTCTTTGCCTGCCCTCGCATGAATTTGTATATAGTGATGCAAGTACAATGATACACTGTACCCAGGGAGTCGAAAAAAATTTTCCGACTGAACGGGGATCGAACCCGCCGTCTCCGGATTGGCGATCAATAGCCTTAACCTATAGGCTAACTGGAGGTTAATCTTCAAGACGTCAGGAGGAATACCTGGAAGATTTTGTGGAGTGATTTTGTGGATATTACTAAAACAATCCTGAGTGATCATACGTAAAAGTAAAACAGACTTAGTAATGCACAACATACATAGGTACTTCATTACGTCTGCCAAGCTCAACTTTCTTGCAGTCGGATACAGTAGAGCGCTTATCCTTGTTACAATCCAAATTTATCGCTTTCGGAGCAGTGTTTACCTGCCAAACACGATTACAGGAGCACTTTTTCCCTGTCAGCAGCACCAGTAGCAGCAGAAGCAGCAGAAACCGTAGGTACATCTGACGAGTTGAAAAATGGATTGCATCGCATCGGTGGGGAAAAAAGCCAACCAAAGTGCATACGCCAAAATGCAATGCTCGCTTACTACTGGATCCATCAATCATGGTTAAAGCCAGAGGAATGACAGCTTTTGAAAGCAAGCTTTTCGCAACGAATGAGCTGTGTGCTTAGCTACTACTACTATTTCTTTGGTGTTTGATTCTTGCTGTGGAATGGCTGATGGTTCCCATTTGCGAGCGAAGAAAAAACAGTTTGCATGACGAAAATGATGCAGCAAAACTAGACTGTTTTATACTGAATTTTGTTTTAGAGGCTTTCCACGGACCTGCACGAATTCATTTTAATCGATGTTTTTTAATCTACTTGATGTATTTGTAGACTATTCCTTTTTTATGTGAGAAACCATTTTTTCATATCAAAAGTTCATATTTTGTCTCGACTAACTTTCAAATAGGGCCTATGAAAAAATGGAACAAAAGCAAATATAAAATTATAACATGAATACGGCTTGTTCGACCGGAAAGGTGTCTTCAGCAAAGTTGTAGAATAATATATGTGGGTTCTTAGAAAAATACACATTGAAAAAAATATTTAGTTTTTCTTCTGAAAAAACTGAATTTTGTTACTAAAAATTAAATATCTCAAAAAGTTATTTTTTAACCTTAGTGGCTTTTTGTGAGAATAAAGTTCATTCTGTTAGCTATCATCTGTAAAATTTTTATAGTGGTAAAAAAATGTACAAAAAAGTTATGGCACTTTAAACATTTTAGGTAGCGTGTTTTTTTTAGAGTGTATGACGAATTTCCCGCAAACACGATTTTGGGGTTGGCAGCACCCTCTCAGAATTCAATGGAATTTTGTAGGTATGAAAACTATGTACTTTAAAGCAACTTTGCATACTTTGTTGTTGTTTTTTTTTTAAATTTATCTACACTAATATTTGAAAAGGGCTTAAGTTTTTGACCATTTTTTTAAACCAATGTAACTTAAAAATAACATGACCTACAAAAATGTGTGGTATAGGTGACTTTAAGCAATTTGTGTGAACTTTCAAGTAAAAAATTGAAATATTGGAAAATCGATTCCTACACGCTAAAAAAAGTTAAAAAATAAATTGAAGTCAATTTGGAATACATGGCCATTTGCGAAATTAAATTAATCCTCTTTCGGAGAACCAAACCCCACACCAACCATTAAGAATAGAATTCAAAATGGATCAAAGTAATTAAATTGCACAAAATGTTTTTTTAAGTCAAACCAATTTTTGGGTATTTTTATACGTGAATTTTCACATATTAATATTGAAAATAGCTTTATATGGTTCAATTATAAATCTATCCAAAACAAAGACTATAATTTGGGATTCTCTTTTTAACCAGAACACCAGATCTGTTACACAGAAATTCAGAATATCAACCAGAAGTCCAATTTCAACTTAAAAGTTTCCTTATTCATAGGAGAATCAAATAAATACTTTGCATCAGATAGACTTGTGAATCAAACATATGAAGCTATGTTTAATTTACTATATGAAAATATCTGTAAAAAAACGCCCTGGATAAAAACTTTTGTTTTCTACCGCACACGCAAAATGATGACATGAACTATTTGTTGTTAGGAACCGTCCATTAAGGAAGTAGCATTTAAGGGGAAGTTTATGATATTGCTAGGAGCCTTCTATTAGGTATGGGAAAATATACTTTAAGAGGGGAGGAGCTGTCAAAAATTGGCCACTAATGCTACCGTGATTTCGAATGCGATTAATCACTTTTCACAGTTTTTGGCGTCTAATTTTTGAATAGTTAACGATATGGTCAAACTCAAACATTACATAATTCTTGAAAAAGGTCCAATAGGGACCGAAACGTCGGGTCAAGAAAACATATAGTTGTTTTTGATTGACCAAATTAGACTGAAATGCCAATTAAAGATATCATCCAACGTATAGTCGATCACCCATAGAATGTCAAACTCAAAGCAATAAAACAAGTACGACCACGATTCTCGACAGTCAACGAGATTGAAACTTTTACTACAAATCATTTTATTGCAACAGGTAAATATCATTTAAAATAAAAAATCAATAATTTTGTTTTCGGGATGAAATTGATCAGTATATGAAATACCTTTGCATGTGCCAAAAATATGTTTTCCGCCTGAATTAACCACCCCAGAATGCGAAATTTAAAGTTTTACGGGTTTTCTCAATTTTTAATTATTCAAGTTTTAAGTTTAATAAATTTCAAGAAAACGCCTTAAAGTATGCACTTTCCATACTGAAAAAGCGATTACTTCCGGAAAAGTGCAATTTTATGTATAAATTTGAATATTTATAATTTTTTTTATGATAAAATTGTGTTTAGCAAATACTTGGCAGCTAAAAGCATCCATTCGAATATTCATTACAAGTGCGATACAGCCACGGTAACACAAGCTTGAAAGGGTATTTGAGATTCGCCAAACACGCAATTGCGGAAAATATTGAATTTAATACAAAAACATATGTTATGAAATTCAAATAACTCAACGTACATATGTACAGATGGGTAAATTATTGGTCAAATTGGGAAAAAAATCCACAGCTCAGGTGAGATTTGAACTCACGACCCTTATGACTAATTGACTGTAAAACATGTAACTCATCATTAATTAATCCTTTAGCCAGATGATGGTCATTTTCTACAAATTGTTTTAAGTTTAAAGCAATATTTTTAACAAATAATAATGACCCTCACGTCGATCAATTTTACCCCACTGATCAATTTCACCCGAAATCACGGTACCTCAGAAATGCTTTTCTTCAAAAGTGCCCATCTTGCGATATATGGCAAAATTTTCAATAATTACAAAATTGTCATGTTTTGAGACTTGAAATAATTTTTCTTATTTGCATTTTTTTAACTTTTAAAGCGTATTGACATTTTTCAATGTTATGAAAGTTCACATGATTATCTTAAAGTCATCCATACATAACTTTTTTGTTGGTAATGTCATTTTAAGTTATATTGAATAAAAAAACGTTCAAATACTTTAGCCCTTTTCAAATGTTAGTCTAGATAAATAAAAAAACAAAGTATGCAACCTTGCTTTAAAATACATAGTCTTTAAACCTAAGAAATTCCATCGGATTCTGAGACAGTTTTGCCAAACCCCTACGGCGAGTTTGCATGAATTCGACATACACTCTAAAAAACACACAACCGAAAATGTTCAAAGTGCCATAACTTTTTTGTACATTTTTTTACCATTATGAAATTTCTACAGATGGTAGCTAACAGAATGAACTTTATGCTCACAAAATATTACGAAGGTAAAAAAATAACTTTGAAAAACAAGCAGTTTCAGTGATATGATTTTTCATTTGCATGTGTTCCATTTTTTCATAGGCCCTATTTGAAAGTTAGTCGAGACTCCATAAAAAGTTTTAATATGAAAAAATAGTTATTTAT
Organism: Aedes albopictus; assembly: GCF_035046485.1. NCBI lineage: Eukaryota > Metazoa > Arthropoda > Insecta > Diptera > Culicidae > Aedes > Aedes albopictus. The sequence goes on along the minus strand of NC_085138.1, from coordinate 231,552,100 downwards.
ATTAATTGAAACAGCTGTGCAGAATTATATGCAAATCAAAAATGCAAAATAAAAAAAATGGATTTTTTTCGTGCTGCTTCGTGAAAAGCCTCTTTAGCGCGATAATAATGTTTGATTTAAAATAGTCACAAAAATTTTAATGCGTAGAAATAATTTATTTCGCAAACTTTTCAAACATTAAAAAATGTGCATTTATCTTAAAGAGAGTATTTTATTCATTGCTGTATATTGTTGTTGGTAGCAACCTGAATAAATTTCTGTGTTCTTTCAATGCCGGCATTCAGTATTCTAACATTTGCTAGGAGAATTAAATTTGCAAAGATAAACCGTAAGGTCAAAATCAACTGACCCCACTCGTAGAACAAGACTCCAATTCCAATTAAGGGATGATTCAATCAAAACACAGTCTCCTAACGACAGAAAAAAGGATCTTCCACCCAGTAATCATCATTATTCGCCCGGTGCCGGTTGGTGTCCTTTTTGCGGTTACAAAGAAAGCGCAGCAACAATCTCCACCATCCATCCGTACCGCACACTGAACACAGCTTTCTCCGGTATCGATTCTTCACTAGCTTTATTACACATTAATGTGACACAAGACCATCAAGAAGCACAAGTCACCATGGGGAGAAGGACCATTGTCAGCCAGCCAGCCAGACCAGCCTGTCGTTCGTCAGGGCCTCCCAGAGCAAGAACAAATATAGGTCGATACATAACCTAGCATTGGTAAACAAAGAGTGGAAAATAACTTCGTCGTGCAACTAGCACTGAGGACCCCCACAAGAAGGACGAACGGAGGTAAACTGAACCAGTCTCGTTACCACACCCCCGCCCACCCGATGCGATGCGATGGTTGATATTGATATTGATTGAAAAGGGATCGTCCTCGGCCTTTCATAATTGGATCGTGTCTTTGTCGCTGCTCGGGATAGAGAGTGTGTACAGGGATTATTCAAGAAAAATGTGACGGGCAATATTCTTGCGAATAGCAAATGTTTCTCTGATTCCCAGAGAATCAATTGTTAATGCTTATTCACTGATTAATTGAATTCCTTCAGCGTACAATCCTGACATTTTCCGAAAAATTATCACTGAAGCACAGACACTCACTGTCATTCCGAAATAGTCTCTGTAATCCCATTAAAAAACACCGTTCCAATTTTGTTCCATTAAAATAATGAAGCCCAACTAAAAAACAAATTGTTACGAAAATCATCGTAAATAGACATCATTACTTTCGCTTTAATCTATTACTTACCTTACCGGTCAGACTAAGTCCTGAGTCTCTGCTGTACATAGGAGTGGTCTCTATTCCACTCGGTCCATGGCTGTCTGTCTCCAGTTCCACACTCTGCGTAGGGTCCGCAGATCGTCCTCCACTTGGTCGACCCACCTAGCTCGCTGTGCATCACGTCTTCCTGTACCGGTCGGATGACTCTCGAGAACCATTTTAGTCGGGTTGCTTTCCGACATCCTGATGGCGTGACTCGCCCACCGTAGCCTCCCGATTTCCGCGGTTTGGACGATAGTTGGTTCTCTCAGCAGCTGATGCAGCTCGTGGTTCATTCGGCTTCTCCAAGTCCCGTCTTCCATCTGCACTCTGCCGTAGATGGTACGCAGCACCTTCCGTTCGAAAACTCCAAGGGCACGTTGGTCCTCTGCACGAAGAGTCCATACTTCGTGCCCATAGAGGACTACCGGTCTAATCAGCGTTTTGTAGATAGTTAACTTCGTGTGACGGCGAACTTTGTTCGACCGTAGAGTTCTGCAGAGTCCAAAGTAAGCTCGATTTCCTGCCTCAAAGCGTTTTTGAATTTCTCTACACGCATCACTCGATCCATCGTCGCCTTGATCAATCCGGGAATCCCGAATTCCTCCTCCCAGATCTTGGTAATGGCCTAGTGTAGTGCTCTCACCAGTGCTTCTCCACCGTATTTTAGAAGCTCGCTTGGTAGTTGATCTGCTCCAGTGACTTTGTTGTTTTCAATCGGTCAACCTCCTAATCAATCTCTTGGAGGTTAGGGCCCGGAAATCTTTCGTCCTGCGCACGTACTCCTAGATCAATTACCACACCACCTTCGGTGATTTTGTTTCTTCTAAGCCATGGCTGCCTGCCGAGGCCCGTGGCGTAGTGGCTACACGTTCACTTCATAAGTGGATGGTCATGGGTTGGATCCCAGCCCCGGCACTTGCAATTTTTCGTCAGTTGCTCTTCCGCCGAGAGCGGCTGACACCTTGACCCTCTTCTGAGCATATGCTCCAACGTACCCAGAAATGTGGACGTCGGCAAACGGCAACTCATAATGGACCCCCAATTGGACTGGAAAAAGAAACAAGAGCCTTGCATATACATCCTCGTTGTAGTGAAACAACGTCTTTCTGGTTCAAAGGTTTATTAAAATCTGAGCATCCCTAATGTTAAACTACTCTCTTGCCCTAAGTCAGCGTACTATGACCTACTACCCCTCGGGCATCCTGACACTGTCGATGTCCTCATCGATATCACTATCTTCAGAGATCCACTCTCCATTCTCATGTTTTGTGGACCTACTACACCCGTGATCATCATTCTACTATGGACAGGGTAGAAAAGTGACAGCAGCGCAAAGGCAACCAATTCGATATAGTAGAATTTGAATAGAATACATTCAGGCGCTGTACAAAAGTGTAAATGCAGCTGCCAATTGGAATCGCTCTTTTTTTATCGAAGTTCTTTATTTGTAGGGCTCAATTGTTTAGTTAAAAACTCTACGGAGCCAAAGAGCTTACAGAATAATTAGTTATTCCAAGTTTACAATTGAAAAACTAATAATTCATTTTTCGTGCGCACTTTTTTCTAGGTTGCGAGCCAGAAGCGGATGCCGATGCCACAAATTGAGCTCGCCGCTGCTTTGCCTGTGGATTTTTCATTGCGATCTGGATTGCTTGCGCAACCTCCGCCCCAGGGCGGGTAGTTTACTCTTCCGCGGTTGATCCTCTTTCTATGGAACTGCCATTTCCTCGCAAACTTTAGACTACGTCGATTTCTCGCGTTCTCTATCCGACGATTGATTGAAACTCTCTTCCAATACCTCTATGACGTCATCCGTGAGTGTTTCCGATGGTGCCCGCTCCACTGATGAATCTTCATTTCCAGCTACAATTCCGGCATACAAAATGGCCCTTTCTTGCTTCTTCTCCTTTGACTTATTCCGATCCTGGCGCTGAGGGCATGAATCCCGCCGATATCCTGTTCCTTGGCAGTGGAAGCACGTATCCTTGAGTCCGTCATAGAAAACGTTTCCTTTCCAATCGACAACGTCAAGGCAATTGGAAACGTTTCACGGATGACTCGCTCTACCTTTCCAAAGCTACTAAGTACCAGTGACAGGTGCTCGTCGTTCATTCAAATTAGGTTAAGTGGTTGAAGAATAAAAGGTAAGCTGCGTAGCCTGCAGCAACGAACATCGATGACTTGCTTTGGGGAGTCCATCAAGGCAGCATGGTGATGCTTAGCCAGTTTCCCGAGAGTTCTTTACCACTCCCTTTGTCCTCGAAAGGCAGGCAGAGTCGACACCACTACTTTTATTTGGTTCGATTGGCTTTTATCGATGAATTATACCACGCCTGCTTCCAACTGCACAGCAAATAACAAGAACTGATACCGCGTGCACAGCGATTTGACCGCCCCGCAAGTAAAGCCTTATCAGCCAGCACAAAGGACGTGCCGACCTGGGGCCAACACCTGCCCGACCTTGCCGAGGATCCCTTTCCAACCGCGGGCTCAGATCTAACCCAGGAGTCCGACGCCACGACAGTAACGCTATCAGGATGTTCTCCCCGCGACCACTTAATCGCTGTAAGGGTCGATTTCGACCGCAGAGCACCGGCAAGACCTACGTAGCCGACTCTGAACCCTTGGACCACCTCTTGTATCTCGTATGCACTAGCCATTCTCCAAGTCCACGTGCCACCTCCTCTGTAGCTCCAAGACGATGTGGGTATTTTCGACCCCCCTCCCCCCTCCGTAACGCTTTTTTGTATGAAAACCCCAAAATTTTTGTATTGGCCGTAACGTTCGGCTGTACTCCCCCCTCTCCCCCAAGAGCGTTACGTAATTTGTGGATGGCGCCATAGCACCATGACACAGAGTGCATCGTGTGACATGACACGGTATGGTACGGGCTCGCAACTCTCAGGTACATCAGCCCATAAGTACTTTCCAGCTTACCACGGTAGCTTTCGGTACTTAGCGCCGTGCCCCACGTCAGGCCGCTATACCTTAGTATGGACGTAGTGACACTAGTCAGAAGCTTGCGCTTACTGGCATACACCGCAGAACTATTGGACATAATTCGGGACAGTGCCACTATAGTTGTAAGCGTAATCAGCGTGGCTACCGAAGGTAAGCTTATCGTCGATCATTACCCCCAAGTGTTTGACGGAGCGCACCAGGACCATAGAAATGTTGTTTAGTGGGTCGAGGAGAGAGTAACGGCCTTTATTGAGCAAATTCTTCCCTCGAAAAAAAAAAGGTAAGTAGGTACGAAGTGGAAACTAGCCTTGAAAAGGTAACTCTTTATTGAAGATTTTAGAGAAAAAAAGGAATAATAAAATGCATTACACTGGAACCTATTTTTATGTCATAGTCTAGGGGTTCATAAATTAAAACGGGTATAAAAAGAGAGAATTGTGCATAATTTAGTCAGGGCTGTAATTAGCGAATCTAGTTCGCGTAAACAGATCTTGCTCCTAGGCATTTGAAATGAGAACAAGGGGATTTACAAGAAGTTACCCGAAAGCCCAACGAACGGTGGATCCTAGGATCATCAGTGGCGATTCAGAGGATTTCATTTTCTAGCATATGAAGGGCATTCCGTCGGGTTTCCTTGGCGTTTTTAAGATGCTTTTATGGGAGCTTCAATTTCAGAGGCATCCCAGAGGCATTTCAGAAAGTTTAAGGGGCGTTCCAAGGGGTTTAATCGATTATGATGATTTAAAGGGGGTTTCAATGGAATTTCGGAGGCTTCAGGGGCGTTTCAAAGCATTTAAGGTACGGTCATAAGGAACGTCCATAAATTACGACACGGTTTGAGGGTGGAGGGATATTTCAGCAAAGTGTGACGACCACTTTCAAAAATTTCAGGGATCCCATACAAAAAGTGTGACATAGGGGAGAGGGAGGTTGAAAAAGGTCGATTTTTGCGTGGCGTAATTTATGGACGTTTCCATATAAGGTAGTGTTAAGTTAAGGTAGTGTTAAACATTGTAATTTGTGTGGTGCCAGGTAATATTATATTATTAGATCTCTGATCTTATAACTAATCAAGACATTCATCCATCATATTACTAGCTTACGTGCGAATGTTAAACTTGGAGTAAACAAAAGCTCAAGTTGCGAGAAAAGTTGAAGCAAGATCAGTAAAGGTATTCTATAACGTATATATATATATTAGAGTGGGTCATCGTTCATATGGAAAAATGAAAAATTCAATGGTATCCCATCAGATCTAAGCTTTTTTGATCCCTTTTCAGGACCCAAATAAGTGTGCAAAATTTGGGCACGATCGGTTGAGTCTACGTTTTGCGCATCGCGTTTGAAGTTTGTATGGGGTTTTACATGGGAAAACTCACTTTTTTGCATTTCTCTCATAACAAGCTCAAATATTTCTAAAACCATGTAACCGATTAAGTGAAAACATAGCCTAGGGTGTCCTGAAAAACTTTGTCGAAGACCGAGAAGTGATCTGATGCTTATGAAAAAAGTTATAGCGTTCGCATTGCTTGGTGAATCAGCATGATTTTGTTGCTATTGTTATTCCTTTACATGTTAATACATAAACACATGCATGCGGTTCATTGGTTATAACTATTTTCACAAGCATCGGATCGCTCTGCGGTCTTCAACAAAGTTTTTCAAAACATCCTAGGCTATCATTTTACAGTATCGGTTGAAAACTTTCAGACAAACTTTTTCAACTTATGACAGAAATGCAAAAAAGTATGTTTTCCCATACAAAATCCCATACAAATTTCAATTGCAATGCGCAAAGTGTAGACGCAACCGATCGTGCTCAAATTTTGCACAGATACTCAAGACCCGAAACGGAACCAAAAAAGCTTTGATCTGAGAAAACGGTTCCGATGACCCACACTAATATATATATTGAATTTTCGATGGATTTATTAAGTGAACTGTTTATTTTTAGGAATTTTATAATTGTATTTACTCCGAAATAAATTATTGAATTTGGATCTTGTCTACTCCGCTTCGTTCCCGCAACAGGTAGGTTTCAGAAACATTTTAAGGTTTCAAGTCATTCCAAATTGCTTACGAAGACTTCAAGGGCATTTCAATTTTGGAGGTTTCAGGGGCGTTTCAAGGCATTTCCGACGCTTTTCAAGGGTTTTCGTGGAGATGTCTCTGAAAATCCTCTGAAATTTCCTGAATTGCCTCTGAAATTCCCTTAAAACGTCCATGGACCCCACGTAACTCATCTAAGACCCTTTAAAAGCACCGAAAACGCCTATGTAACGCCTCTAAAACCCGGCAAAAATCCTCTAAAGCTTCTTGAAATGCCTTCGAAATTCCCCTAAAACGTCCATGGACCCCATGTAACGAACCTGAGACTTTCCGAAACCATCGAATACCCCTCCGAAATCCGCCAAAAATCCTCTGAAACTTCCTGAAATGCTTCCGAAATCCCTTAAATCCCCGTCGGTCCTATGTAACACTCCTGAGACCCTCAAAACCCCCGAAAACGCCTGCGTTATGCATCTGAAACCTGCCGGAAATCCTCTGAAACTTCCTGAAGATATGACGAAACTACACTTCGAATTTGCAAGAGCACAAATCTGAAAAATCGTACGTCAGTTTGCGTCAGTTTGTACGATTGGTCACCACCAGCGGACAACCAATCGATTAGATTTTTAGCGCAAACTGACTTCTGGTTCTTCAAATTTGTGTTCTTGAAAATTGGTGATGTGGCTTGTCATATCTTCACTTGAAATTCACCCGGAAAAGCCGGAAAATTCACCCGGAAAGGTCATGATTTCTAATGATTAATTTGCAAAAGTAGTGTGATTAAGATTAATGATTAATGATTATAATAAATGTTTGTGATTGTGATCAAAGGTTTTTGATTTATCGTAATTCAAATTTATGATTAATCATTAACGCTCTAATCCGTAGTATAGTACTACGGAGCACTTGTTCTGGTGGTAAGAGCCTAAACCGGCAGCTACATGGCAGAGGACAAGAGGCAACTCTTAAGGTGTCATTACACTGTTTGTCATAATGCCAAATCCAAGGACTGAAATTCTCTATATAAAGATAAATCAATCAATTAATAATGCCAAATATTTGTCACTGTAGTCCGACATTTATCCAAGGTTTCCATTATTCACGATGTGTTGGTCATTTGTTGGGCTTGTTTTGTCAAAAATGTGTCATGTGTAATATGACTATTAGCCGGTGCCAGAGCTGTGTTGGATTCTCCTTCCAGCCAGAATCCGACTCACCATTTTGCCACCGCTTCTGTTCGGGTGTCCCATTGTTTTTAATATTCCCTGTGTACATTGGATTACAAACGCATCCTTCTCTCCTTGTAAGTGTATTTCGTTGTAGTTTAGCTCCATCGGGACCGACGGGGTCCCGACCTATACCATTTCAATAAGCTGGAAATTAGTTTTGAATTCAATTGTGACAAAGAGCACAACTTTCTCGCATAAAAGGGTATCAAAAAGCCCAATCATAGTACAGTCGCACCGACGAACCGTGGAAACCTCCACATCCTATGGCTGCGCTGAATGCCACTTCAGTCAACGGAAACTCTCGCCGTTGTGTGTCATTATGTAAACACAAACCTCGTCGGCTTTCCCGTCGAAAATGAAACTAAAGCACACCATCAAAAATGCCATGTCCTCGATTTTTATTACTATATCACACGAAAACCCCGCACTGACTGGCAGAGAGCGGAACATACTCCAGACCACATGTCATTCAGCCAGAAACGAGTTCCGGTCGTCGTCGTCGTCGTCGTCTGAATGGGTTGGGTGGTAAGTGACGTTCCACCCCCACAATTGTGGTAGATTTATAACAACCACTCTGTTGTTGTTTTCTCGTGCCGCCGCCCGCGCCGTTTGTAAACTTTCGCGCGACTAGAGAAAGTTTACGACCGACCGCGTTGGCCCGAGTGCAGTAGGCAATAAAGAGGCAAGTTGCACCATACTGAACAAGTGCACAAGTGACTGGCCTCTAGCTGTTGCAGAATGAGTGGTGTAAAATAGGGCAGTGGAGTGGGCGTATTTTAGGTTCAAGGAACGTGTACTCTTTCAATCTTTAGGGCACAAGGAGTTATTTAAAGTTTATTTTGGTTGTTTTCTTTTACTCAAATTTATCATGGGAACAGTTTTCAGCTAGATGGGAAATAGTAACATTATGTTTCAAGTAAGCGTTCTTGTGCCAGTGTTTTAAAACAAAAGTAAAAGTAAATTGACAAAGCATGTACCGTAATCCGGGGTCAAATTGATCACTTTAAAACAACTTTTGCGGATAACATCAGTGCCTGTTCAAATATTGCCAAAAGAATTTCTGTAAAACCAGTACCCAGCGGATCTCCATGGAACCATGTGACAGAATTTTGTTCAACAAATTTAAACTTTATGTTAAATAAGTTCAAATATCAAAATTTTGGAAATGCCACTTTGGGGCGAAATTGATCAGTACACAATTAAGCATCGGTTGGGAAGGAAAATTTCCTTCACCACTTAATTTTGCTCTTCTAAAACCGAATAACGCGTCTAAAATCATACAACTAGTAAATTTAATACTTTAAATGCAAAATTAAATTTTGAAATTTCCCCTTAAACGCCTAAGGGTAGGCCATTTCATTTGAAAAAAGTGATTTCTATCACAATAAATGACTATTTCTTCATAAAATGAACTTTTTATAACTATTTCATGTTCTGATTAGCTGCATAACATGCCAACCAATGCTCCACAAAAATGTTAAAACTGAGAATTCAAGAGAAGTCCTATTAGCAATTGATTGTTTAGTAGCAATGATTTCAGCTAAATGAGAAATACATTGCAAATTCCTTGAAAAAATTAGGCAAAACTAACTTTTTTCATAAAAATTAAAGTCTACACTCATCTTTAGACATCTACGAATCAGATGACGTGAAATGTTTAAGATCATTACGACGCTCAAGAGTTCCTAGTATGGAATTACAATGTAGTACCCGAGTGATCAATGTCACCCCGCTGATCAATTTGACCCCGGTTTACGGTACCATTTGTCTGTAGAACTTCTTATACATCTGGGGTATTAAATAAAGGCCCATATAGCTAGAGCTGTAAAGGTGTGGGTATTCAGCGTGACCATGCTGAGAGTGACGGGTTCAATTCCCGGTCGATCCAAGAGCTCTTTGTATTGGAAATTTCCTGGAATTCCTTGGGCATAGAGTACAGTACTAGCCAAGACTCAAGCTTCCAGGGAAGAGAGGACAACTTAAGCCGGTAGCTGGTGGAACGCTTAGCAATAGAGAGCAGTGAAGCAGTGAAGCAGTCAGACGAAAGAGGTACAAAACAAGCATTAATGCTTGTTTTGTACCTCTTTCGTCTGACTGCTTCACTGCTTCACTGCTCTCTATTGACACATTCCACGCACTTCTACGCCAAGGGTGTGAAATTTTAAACTGTAATGTTTGTCTCAAACATTCCAGAATATGAAACTAGATACATTCAAACTTATGAAAAGCATTTGTTTCATTCGAAATATTGCTTGTAACTTTTATAAATCGTCAATGGAAATACATGTATTTTATGTAAGAAAAAATGATTTTTTTACTATTTTTTTCTAAATGTATCTCATTACATGTAAAAGCGTCAAAACAAAAAACATCCTTAGTAGAAAAGTTGTGAAATTATTGATATTTTAATATACAGAGGGACATTTTTTTTCTAAAAATATGTATACTTTGTTTTAAGCACTTTTTGCAACAGCCGCATTTTAATGGTGTCCCGTTACGAAAATATCACATTTCTTAAAATTACGAAATAATTAAGAACTTTAGATAAATGATTTCCTGGATTCTCTTACTGCTTGTGGAGACCTTTCATCCAACATTTTGGTTGCTTGAATCTAAGCGTTATCTTAGGTGTTACAATGGGTACATAGTTTTGGTGTCCCGTTACGAAAATTTTAAATAAATTTCAAAAGTTGATGAATAAGTGTTATTTGGTAAAAATGGTTTCAAAAAAGACATTTATGCATGATTTGTGTGATCATTTGTGTCATCCATAAATTACTTCATCCAAAAATCTTTTGGGGACATCCATAAATTACGTCATCCGAAAATTGCACACTTTCTATAAAATTTATATACTAAACTAAACAAGAAACGTCATGCTTGGCTCAACAACCCCCTTATAGTGAGGCGTAATTTAGATCACGGAAATTTTTCGACTGGACATAGGCTTATTACGACTGTAATGAAGCATACATTCAAACGAGTAAAGCCGCCAACCCAAGGAATTGGCATCCCTATCCCACCAATGCAATGTTTTCGTAGCCAGCATAACAGCGGCTCAAGCGTAGGGCTCAAGCTGACAACCTATCTTTCAACACAGCAGCATAATTTTAATGCGGGGTAACAAAACAAGAAGACCATAACAGTCCCCTGCGCCAACCATGCAATCATGTTAATGAACACCCCTGAGGGTGACTCAACGACGCCTTCCCTGTATATGTGAATGAGGATGCATAGTATTTGTATGCTGTGTTTGTCACCAACACATTCCGACATTGGCATGTCCTGGAAAGCTTGTACATTCATTCATTGTTCGAAGCTTTTAGCACGCGAAGGCACACAACATTTAGAAAATCGTGTCGGTCGTTCGGAGAAAAACAATGAATAGAAGTTCGAAAGAAAATTTGACTCCCAAAACTCCTGCTGAGAGGATGAGGGTGTATCGGAAAAAGCAGAAGGAAAAGTTGTCAAGTGAGGAAGCCAGGCAAAGGGAATCTGAAGCAAAAAGAAAGCAAAGAAAACGGTATTCGTCCGCGCGAATTGCTCTGGTTAACTTTAAAAGACGGCAAAAGCGTCTAAATGCTGCTCTCGAGAGAGAAGTGAATACTCCCGGGTCATCCCAATTCATTCTCAAAAACCCATATTCTACTGCGAGCAGCGCAGGTATGAATCACAAAAAAAAGTTTGATTAAAACCATTATGTTCTACAATTTTCATACTATGATTTCAACAGGGAAGGCTTTGTCTAAAGCTCTTCGAGGACTCCCAGAAAACGAAGTGTACAGGAAGTACATATGGCAGCGCATCGGTCTGGATAGTGGATATTTGAGAGCCAGTGAAATTCATAACGACGAAGCGCGCTCTCCAACCGATAAGCAATTGAGTGCAGCAGTAATAAGGGATGAATTGACGACAAAAATTGTTTCTTTCTTCTCTCGGCGGGACATAGTATTCACATCTCCAGGAATGAGTCGGCGTGACTTCGTCGTAATTGAAGACGTTGAAGGTAAGAAGGATAATGTGACGAAAGTTTACCTCACAATGTACCTTAAGGAGGCATACGGTGTTTTTGTTGAAGAGAATCCCAACGAAAAAATATCTTTTTCGAAATTTTGCGAACTACGACCAAAAAACGTATTCCTGCTGAAGGATACACCCAAAGAGCAGTGCCTTTGCCAAATCCACGAAAATTTCCGGAAGGCTCTTTGTGCACTTGGCATAACGTACAACAAAGAATTCTGGTCAAAAGTCCTTTGTAATTCGGCAATTGATTCTTCCTGTTGGAACTTGAAATGTGCTTACTGCAAAAACGCAAAAAAGTTAACTCACCTGAAACAGAAAGACGAAATGGTGACACGAGAGGTGTGGAAGAAAATGCCTACAAAGCGAGTTCAGCGCGTTTCAGAGTTAATTTCCGTGCGAAAGGTGGAACAAGAGATCGTAGATATGTGGGTTCCCTTCGTGAATCACGTTCGCATCAAGCATATGCAACACGAATCATTCCACAAGGACCAACATGATACTAACTTAAGGATAATCAATGTCGATTTTGCAATGAACTTCGCTGCTGAAGGACAAGAAGAAATACAAAGTGCACTATGGTCACGTGCATCTATTGTGTTATTCACCGTTGCCATTCAGCTCAATCAGGATTCACAACTTGTGCTGCTCGCTTCTGATTGCAAGGCCAAAGACAAAAATACGGTGTTTGCTTATTTGGACTACGTTTTCACCAATATTGTCGATGCCGAAAATAAGGAGATTAAAGACGTTATCTGGAGTGATGGACCATCGTCTGAGTTTAAGAACCAGTTCATGTGCACAGCTCTTAAGTACTTTGCAAAAAAATATGACAAACCGTTCGAATGGAAGTTTTTTGCAACGTCACATGGGAAAGGGCTTTGTGATGCTCTCGGCGGAAAGGCGAAAATGGTTGTTAGAGAGAAATCATTGGCACGAGGAGAAAGGATTGAATCTGTGAACAACGCTTCGGATTTTGTGCGTATTTGTCAGGAGAATCTTCCAGCTGTCAAGGTGGTGGAGATCAAGGAATCGGATATCAATGATCTGAATTCTCGCGAAAATCTGTGGAAATCATCAACTCCAGTTAAAGGCATCAAATCAGCTTATCATCTTACAGCGTATCCTGATGGAAATCTTTCCGTTGAATGACTCCTCTGAGACGTGATGTGCAGTATTGACCTATTGTTCTTGAGAGAAATAAATAAATCTATCAAAGTTCAAAAACTTCGCACATGATTAGTTTTCAAAATTGATCGAAAAATTGTTCCCTTTTGAGCTACTATCCAATGTTTCGTTCTTGTTCATATATTACGTAACGCTAATGAGGAAGGAAGGGGTCACACAAAACTTCAAAATTTATCATACAAAACTATTACGTGGTGAAGGGAAGAGCCGACACATATGCGCCAGATGCTCGAAAGACTTGAGTAGATGTAGGACCATTTGGGGATTCACCGATTTACCTCATTCAATTCCATTTCCATTGACATGATTTTTTGTACACTGAGAAATACTGCACTGTATATATCTCATCGTGCCCTAAAATTAAATCAAATTATTTAAACTAAGGGACCGTTCATGAACCACGTAGACTTTTAGGAGATGGGGTCTGGCCAAAGTCTACACTTCATACAAATATTCTAATTTGTGTATGGACAAAAGTCTACCAGGGGGTCTGAAATTCCCAAAACTTGGCGAACATGTCTTATGAACAGCCCCTAGCAGAACTATAGAGAGATATCCCCAAAATAAGTCAATCTTAAAAGAGTCCACATTTGAGGTAATCCTCAAAACCATGTAAATAAAACCATCGAACGACTAATTTTTATGTAATGATCAATTACCTACAAAAGGTTCACACATTTTGGTGGCCGAGGATGTACTAGAAAGATAGTTGGATCTTCTTCTGACCATTGTTATGAAGAATATGGAAAACCGTGAATGAAGAGGCGTCGCATAACCATAATTTTAGAAATATAATTAAATAAACCTCAAAAAAGGTTCCCCAGTGGTTCATTCCGATGTACACCGTAAGGTCAAAGCTTTTTTGAAGGCCTATTTGTTCCCTATCGGGTAGTTACCATCTGATTCACTAATTTTGCCTGAGACACCAACGTTCTACCTAGCAAATAATTTGATCTACAAGTAAATTTCTTTCGCCGTAACGGGACACCATTTGCAAAACACTGTTTTCACGCGAGCGTAACGCTGCGCTCCCGAAACTAAATCAATAATATTTTCAAAACTATACATTTCTCAGTAAAACTCACTTCGGCAATCTTGTTCACATCAATCCAAAGAAGAAATGTCTAGAAGATACTATTATTCAAAACCTCATAACAGAGCTAATATATGCATTTCAGTTTGGAAATTAAAAAAAGACGATTTCTGCGATGGTGTCCCGTTACGAAATGTAACGTGTTATATTAGGTAAATTGAAACCAAAACCCCGTAAAACAAGTATTGCATCAGAAAGTACAACTAATAAGCTTGTTATAAAACCTGTTAAACCATATGATCATGAACATTATATTCGATTGCAGACGTAATTTGTTCACGAAAGTTGGTTCCTCGCGGTGTCCCGTTACGCTGGAATGTGTCATTACTCATTATTCCAACTAGTAACAGATAATGACGTGATCTCGAAAATGTTTGTTGCAGACAATACGGAAGCTGAATTTGTTGCGTACTTCGTGAATAATCAATTAAAGCCTGTATCCGCAATAATCGGGACACAGAAATATGGCTGTAACTCTGCAATAGATACATTAAAATTGCTCAAATTTTGCCTGATAATATCTCAAGATGTGTTCAATTTACCTGCAAAATTTCATGTGAATCGGTGAAGTTCCTTTTGTTGTAGCAATGAAACAGTAAAACGCGAGCAATTGAATTTTGTACAGCCCCTGGTTTAGCTTGTTAGCGCTGTAACTTTTGAATTTGATAAAGAAAATGACTGAAATTTTGAACACAAACCTCTCAATCTACTTTACTTGCATAGGCAAAATTTCAAAAAAACTATCAACAATTTTATAGTTGAAGCATATATTGGGGCTGACCGTGATTTTAGCCCCTCAGATAACAATTAGTGAGTACCCCTTATTGTTTTGATTGTATTGTTGAAAGTACTACACCAATAATCATCAAATTTTGCAGGCATATTATAAACATAATCAACTACCTTCTGTGAAAATTTCATGAAAATTGACAGACATTCAAAAGTTATGAATGGGCATATATCGCACAGAAAAAAACATGAAACATTTTCACTAACAATATCCCTTATCAACACCAGTATCTTTCAATCCAATTGATAAAATTTAATGAAATTTTGCAAGAAAGTGTCTCTATAAGTATCATAACTGCTCACGAAGTTTCATAATTATCCTCACAGAACTTTGAATTGTAGCGGAAAAGAACTATCTAGTATGCGAATGAAAATTGGTGTTGATTGTACAAAATCTTAAAAACCTCGTCTGTTTGTTTCTCATCCACAATTAAAAGTAATGCATCGATTTTTATGAAATTTTGCACTAATAATAAACATACATCAAAGAGTTCTCAGTTAATTTTTGGCCAATTTTTATTGATTCAGTACAGAGTTACTGCCGTACTTTTGTGTCCCGATTATTGCGGATACAGGCTTTATTATTAACCCAAAATCGAAACTTTTTGATGATACATCTTCAGCAGCGTTGCAGTGTTTACCGACTCGAAGTTACCGCTCGAAAATCACAATGCAAGGCTAAAAAACCTTTAAACTCGTGTTGCACGTTCTTTATCCTATTTTGTTCAAGTTGGGACAAACTTATGTTGCATTGGGTGGATTGTCGCAAGAAATGCTGGTTGTGACATTGTCATTATTGCTGCTAGATGGTTGAATTTTGATTCAGGGATAAAGAGTACTCATGTACGGTCCCCCCTTCTTGAAGTCATCCCTAACTAGGTATGCCGCAAATCTGAGGAAGAGAGAGAATGAGTTTTTAGTGGGTCGAAGCCCATATACCCTGAGGATGAAGAACCTTCAGCAACACCTTGCTCACGTTGTGTACCAAAACTGTCCATTTTTCATGGTGCGTATACTTAGTACATGACGCGACCGCTGCAGGATTATGGAGTCGCTGATGCAATGTCCGAATATTTCCGAAGGAACCCCTAGAGAAATTTCTGAATATATCTTTGATGAAATTTCTTAATGATTGCCAGGAATTTCTAAAGTTACCATCTGGTTGAGTTGTTGCCGAAATCACTGAAGGAGTCCTTCTAGAGGAAAATCTTAGAATTGTAGAAACAATCAAGACGAGATGGAAATTATTGAAAAATATCGAGTGAAGCTGCTTGGGAAACCCCTAGCGGAATTCCTAAAAGTTTGTCTAGAGAGAATTCCTAGAGAAATCTTGTAATAAAGTTTGTGGATGAATTTCTGAAAAAACCCCTGGAAAAATATTAGAATATCAGAATGAATGAATAAACATCTGAAAAAAATTCTTGATATTTTCCAGACAAATTTCTAAAGCAATCCCAGTAAATTCTTAGAAATCCTGGAAGAGACCATTGAACAATCTATAGAAGTAACGTTAGATAAATGATGCAGTTTTTAATATAAATAGAGGTGTTCTTAATGAAATCTGTGTATGAATTTCGCTGAAATCAATGGAGGAGTTACTCCTGGAATTTTGAATACCTGCACGAGTTCCTAAAGAATCATAAAGATTTTACGATGAAACCACTTGAAGAATGTACGAAACAATCCGGGGAAGAATATCAGAAAGAATACTTGGCAAATATATCCGAAAAAATCCCTGGGGGAATGTTTGATGGAATCTCTGGAAAACTTTCTGAATGAATCCCATGAATATTTTAATTCTGTGAGAAATTCCTGAAGATATTCTTGGTTGATTCTGATGAAGTCCATGGAAAAAATCTGATTCTTAAAGGAATACCTGAAAGAGAATCTGGAGGAAAATCTATGAAAGAAATTCTGAAAAAACTGCTAAGGAAAATTTTCAAAAAATCACTGGTGGAATTGCTGGAGTTATTTCTGGAAGAATCCTTGGAGGGTTTTCTAGAGTATGCAACAATGTTGGAATGAACTTGGGATTTTTTCTGGTTTTCTGAAACAATCATTAGAGACATTTCTAGAAGAGTTTTTGAAGCAATCCATGCATAATTCCTTAAAAATTAAAAATTCCTGGAGATTTTTTCGTAGGAATCCGTGAGAGATCTTCGGAAAAACATTCCTGGAGGATTTTCCAATCAACTCCTAGATCTTGAAGATTTTGTGCAAGAATCGCTGGAAGAATTTCTAAAAGAATTTTTGGCAGACTTTAAAATGGAACTATGAAAGAATACTTTAAAGAATTTTAAGAGAAGTTGTTGCGACGGAATTCATCCCACCACGGATGTCTTTCGGACGCTGTAACAGAAATCAGTTCCACAGTATTGTTTTGCAACAGATACACGAAACTACAATTTATTTTCATTATATAAGACATAAAATAACATATACATTGACTTACACTTTTAGTTTCGCCCAGACGTCAACAAAGTACGGATAGAGTGACAATAATAATCTACATATAACATACAATTTGACGTTTAAATTCAGCTTGCACACACAACTTGAACAAGAACTTGTATGCAACTATACAACATATTTATGTACAATTACAGTGCCGTTCATGAGTATTGGCATGGGCGAACCGAAGTTTCTCAATATGTTCCGGGATTTTTTTTTCGATGGAATCGCTGAAGCAGATTCAGAAAAATCCGTGAAAAATATTCCAATACAATTCCAGAAGGGATTTCTTAAGGGATTCTTGAAGTACTATTTTCTAAAGGACAGGAATCACAGATGAAATTTTCGAAAAAAATTCTAAAGGAATGCTTTTTGAGAATTTTTGATTTTCTATATGATTTCTGAAGCAAACCGTGGAAGACTTTCTGAAATAACATCTGGAGAAAGATTTTTCCAAAATATAAAGCCAAAGTAGATTTTTAGATACACCCATGGATGAATTCCCTGAGAAATTTTTCAAGGAATGCTCTTAAGGAATTTGTGGAGAAATTTCTGTTTTTTTTTTATTATTATTGGTTTTATTAACACTTATGTGGCCGGCAGGGTACCCGGGTACCTTTTTCAATTTCAAATCTCGATATTTTAATGGTTGTTGAGACTAGGATGTTGGAACTCTGTTAGATCTTAGAACTCGTGAATATACATCTATTAATGGGGTTGACCGAATTTTAAAGTGAGGAGGGGCAGGGGGAGGGGCTCCTGCATTTTTTTATTACGTGGAAGGCCGGCAGGGTACCCGGGTACCCACGAAATTGAAATGATCATATCTCCGTCAATTTTTCATAGATTTTGGAAATTTTTAGCTCATTCGACTCAGAAACTCATCATCTATCGGGGAAATATTTGGTTAGACCGATCTAATCACCGTGGTTTTCGGAAAATCCATATTTTTGGGAGCATGTCCCTCTACCATATTGAAACCCACATTGTTAAGGCTAGGATATCTTAAAGTGTTTATGGTCAACCATGGCCCCACGAGAAGCGTGTTCCGAAATCACAGTTTCAAAGTCAACACGTTTTATGATTCCAGGCCAGTCAGATACAATATGCCAAAGCAATTTTACGATGCTTGGTACCGAAATTGCTACTAACCTACCGAAAATCCCGTATATTGTATTGCATAAAAACATGGATCCGTAAATCCGGATTTTCCGGTACCCATGGTGATCGGACCGGTCCAACCAAATACGATCTCGATAGATAATGAGTTTCTGAGTTGAATGAGGCAAAAACTTTTAAAATCGGTGGAAAATTCGCTGAGATATGATCATTTCCATTTCGTGGGTACCCGGGTACCCTGCCGGCCTTCTACGGGTGTTTTTTTTGCTGGCCACACTACGGTTAACGAGCCTTTTAGCCCGGAGCAAGTTTATCTTCCGCTCCGCTTTACTTCCGTTCCGAAAGAAAAGCTTACCTTTTGTGAATTTGCCGGGAGAGGGATTCGTTCCCTAGTCGTCAGCGTGTTAGTCAGGTGGTTCAACCATCACAGGTCCACTCCACCTTAAGAGATTTCCCGTATTTTTGAAAAAAAAAAAATATTGAGATATTTTCAAAGCAATCCTTTGCAAGCTTTTCTAGAACAATCCTTTGTTGAATTTCTGGATGAATTCCATGTGGATTTTCTTAAACAATTTCCAAAGCAAACCTATCTTTATGAATAATTGGAAGAAATTTTATGAAGAATCTGTGACAGAACTACAGGTGAATTCCGTAAAGAATTCCTTCAAAAACTTTCCTGAAAACCGGAATAATTCCCGATTGAATTTTAAAATTTGTGTTTTGAAGAATTTTTGGAAGGAATTTTCGAAAGTATTTCTGAAATATTTCTTTTCTTTGAATGTGTGGCTTTTAGGAGGAAACCCCTAAAGAAGTCTCACGCATAGAATACACCATTGGGATGCATAAAAACATGGAAAACCCTCAGAGGTAACCTTTTTTTTTTCATTTTATTTATTTATTTTTACTTTTTTCTCCATCTGACAACTGTCTCAATGAAGATTGATGGGGGGAAAAGCCAATTCGAGCAGCTATCATGGTACATTTCTCGAATTGGCACAAAAACCCCATATCTTTTCATTATATCTTAGCATTGTTCAAATATTTTTAAATTCTTGGACTGATCCTCACCTTCTAGATAAAGCACTCTACCTTGCAATGTGGAAGTCAAATTGTTCTGCACGCTCGTTGTACCGGGCAGCAGGGGTGCCATATATACAGATTTATCTGTATTATACAGATTTTTGGGCATCCGTACAGATGTCGTTTTATATGAAATACAGATTTTTGATCTAGAGGGGCTATTTTATTTTTGTATGGGATACAGATTTTTCACCAAAATTTTGTATGGGATACAGATTTTCGAAAAATGCGAAACAGATTTTTCAAAAAATGATGTGGCATCCCTGCCGGGCAGCCATGAGTCTGAGAGCATCGTGTTGACCATATCGGCTGTTTCGGTGAGGTAGATGGAAAAACTGTCTTTGACGAAGAGGGCGCTCAGGAACATAGAAGTTGAGCTCTGCCAAAATAGCTGGTGCATCTATATCGTTCGCGAGAACCTTGGCAACGAAACCAGCTTGCAAATCATACCTTCTCTTCTCTAAAGTTTCAATTCCAAGTAGCGTACATAAAAATTACTTAGCCAATTGTTCCGTGCAATTGTGGATTCTATGACGATTTTGAGATAATTTCATATTCTGAATCTGCAAGCCAAACTGGTCTGAAATCGAAATTTTGATGATTTTTGACGCCGGGGAACCTATTTAAAAATAAACTCAAAGTTTGCATGGGAGCGATCGGTTGAATCATCCCTCGTCGGATTTTGTACTGGTCGGAACTGTCAAACAGTAGCCTAGCTGTCCAAAGGTGACTTCAAAAATCTCTAAGAAATTGATTTTAGGTATCAAAATGAAGTTCTAAAACAGGCTAACGGGTGTCCACTAAATAACGAGAATGGTTTTAGCAACTGATTAAAAAATTACAAGCGCCCATAGAGAAAAGTTTTTTTTATGCAAAACAATCATCTATCTATCCACAAAGTCAGCGTATTTTTTATTTTGTTTCAACTTATTCTGTTCTGTAGAAAACGACATTGAAACAGGAAGCACTAGTTAAGCGCCTTCGACGGCTCTATCGATTGCTAAAAAAACCGTAAAAAAGTTAAAAGAAAACCTAAAATCTGTCCAGTTTTGAATGAACTCTACAACCTGGCATCCCTAGAAACAGATCCTGATGGAAATAGATGTAAACTAGCTAAATCAATAAGCATGAAATCATTTCACATCATTAAACGTACTTTTGCGTCATGGGCTGGATAAATCAATAGAATGCCGTGTAAAATATCAAATATTCACATCAAATCACATTTACATGTTGGGCAACATGTAAATGGTTTGTTATAAAATAAAATAGCACACAAAAAGGTCAACAATGAACCGCAGTGCACAAATTACATTGACACGTTTTTATGATACAGAAAAATGACATTTTTTGGAAATTTCAATAAACGTCATTTACGAGAAAAGGCTGCCATCAATAAAACCAGTCAGTATCCCCAATTTTTTTTCCTATTGTTGTTTGAGTGTGTAGATTCTAAAGGTAGCTTGGAAGTCAATTATTTCAACTAACTATTTCACAGATGCAGAAAATGCGTGAGAGTTAAATTTTAAAAGTCGTACAAAGCAGTTGCTCCAACATCACTACACAAATATGCTGTACAAATTACTACGTTCAATTTTCTTAAATTTTATATTTTTCCATGAAAGTACAGTGTTAAACCTTTATGATAGATAGATTCAGATTGCCGTTTTTGAAGGTCATATGTTTTTAAGAGCACTTTGGAAGCATTCTCGTTATTTAGTGGACACCCGTTACGTGTAAAATTAAAAAAAAATCAATATTGTTTTCAAAATTTAAAAACTTTTTTGGTGTAACAAACCATTGAAATGGGAAGAAAAATTATCAATATTAAAATGAAGTGTGGAGGCGCAAAAAATAAAATCTAACAAAGGTCATTTTTGATGTTTATAAGAGCTTAATAAATCATAAGAACTTGAGCTAAATTATTTCGAAAAAAGTATTACCTATCACTATTTGGAATATAGGGACAAGCAGTAGTAGTTCCGCATTGGTGACCATCGTACCGCGTAACGGTCTAGGCAATTTAATGCATCACCAACGATGTAAATATATAGTAAATATCGGAAGAACATTCCGTTCCGGCCAGTTGCTGATATTGATATTGAAATGTGAAACAGAAAATGATAGATGAAAAGCTCTGCATCAACTGAATGTTGCTTGATAAATCGAATCAACTTTACGCTTTGTTTTTTTTTTTTTGTACACAATACAACCCGTTTATATGCGGGAGAGTTTTCCTTCCAATACCTTGCTTTTAAAAGATTAAACAGACATGTACAATATATACATTTACAATTGATAGGAATTGTGCTTCCATCACGCTGAGGTACCAACGCCGTCCAATAAAGCTTACATACCTACTCCATGCTGACCCACTTTAGCGACTCAGTGATAATGAAATTTTCCACGAAAAAAGCAGTCCCTCGCGTTTTATCGACCAGTATTTCATCGTTAACTTTTACGCACGCACCATAGCATAGCGCTATATCTGTGTACAGCGCAATCAGAACCTCTCCGTGATGCAGTTGGTCGTAAAACAAACGATGGCTAGCGATTGCCTGACCGGGCACCTACTACGGATGGATGGGACTGTGCATTCTTTATCACGTACCACCCATTGCCTCTAGCAGCCGAATAGAACTCTTGCATCGTCCCCGCCACCACCACGCACCACCTACACTAAAAGTCACATTCCAACAAATGTCGTCCTTCTGTGTCAACACGAACAAGCCACATCAAAAAGTAGAAACGTAGGAGGGTAGTTGTACCGAGAGTTGTTCCAGTGCTTCTTCTTATTACGGTGCAACGTTCCAACTGGGACAAAGCCTACTTCTCAGCTTAGTGTTCGATGATTCTACAGTTTTGAACTGAGAGCTTTACTTTAATTGACCAATTGACGGCGAGTCGATAATATACATATACCCTATAGGGAGGAAAACTGTGTGGTAGCCAAGGATGAGCTAATAGTTCGCAATTACTCTGCATCCAACTCATCGTACTAAAGGCAGCCAAAATCGGATGAGTACGGTGAGCATGGTATGTTGCAAGAATGCTGGGCAACAACGCTGCAAAGTTGGTGTTCGCTACTGATGCGAATGGAGCGCAGAGAGCACGGTGGGTTGAGCGTGATCTGTCGAGCGTTGGGCGTGATGAGCTGTAAGTCACAAACCGAGTTTTATGATGCTAAATGGTTGATCCAGATTTGTGATGCTGTTATGTAATACTGAACAGATCAAAGAACGATCTATATAAGTTGAATAGTATGAGCGTTTAGCATTCAGATGTGCCATACTTTCTATGTTTCTACATCAAAAACTTAGCTTGAACAAAATGAGTATAGTGTCGACGTTGACCTTTATCGTCATTACCAGCTACTATTCAGTTGATTCATTGTGCAACAGTCATTGGTTTGAGTCAATCACGGAGTACATAGCACCATAGAAATTTGCAGTCAATCAAGCTTACTTAAATAAAACCTGATCCATGGTCAACAACTGTAACACTTCCCCTAGCAGCATCCGACGCAGCCATCACCAACCAACCAATGGCAGAAGTCAGTTCATCCTTTTTATGTGTCTCTCACGTGTCTTATCGTTATAACATTGCGAAAGATTCGTGCTTAAGGGTCAGTATCTGGTGGCTTTTACATCAAATGAACCTATGCATCGTATTCCACTGGGAGATTGGCGGTAAACATCACACCACAACAGAAGCAACAACAACAGCTTTGGGATGTGTTCTCGTTCTGGTATCAAAAGCGTACGCTAGGTCGGGGTCATCTGGGGTTCCCTTTAGGATTGAGATGTGTTTCTAAATCTAGCCTTGTTTGATCTAATTACACAGGAATTTATGGTAGAATTATCCAGGAAATACTTGGAAGACTGCTTATAGCAATTACTGAAGAAATCCCAGAAGATCAGTTTGAGAAATCCAAGCAAAAATTCTTAAAGGAATCTTTGTAGAAATATCTGAAGAATCCCTAGTATGTATTTCTTCTGGTATTCCAAATGTAATCCCTAAATGTATGCTTGGAGAAATTTTTAAAGAAATCACAATAGGAGTTTCTATACAAATCTTTGAAAGAATTATAGGAAGGTCTTGCTTGGCGAAACTATAGGAGCAATCTCAGCAAGAATTTCGGGAGAAATCCCATCGAGAATTTGTGAAAGAACTACAAAGGAACTCTTCAAACAACCCTCACAGATTCTTCAAAGAGTAGTTCTTTATTCGTGATTTTTCCAAGACTTCCTCCAGGAATTCCTCTAAGAAAACATCTATGGACTCCCACTGGGATTCCTGCAGTAGTGGTGGGTTTCGTGGCCGTGCGGTTAGCGGTGGCAGCCTTCTAGGCGTATCCCAAGCCTCGGAGTGTGGGTTCGATTCCCTCTCCAGTCGGTGGAAACTTTTCGTCAAACGAAAAATTCATCTCTGGGCCACTGGGTGTTCTGTGTGTTGTCCGTTGTCTAGTGTAAGTAATGTGTTCTGTTCAGTGCAGCCTCTGGCTGAAGACAGTGTGCATTGTCTTTTCTTTTCTTAAATTGTCCAAGAAACCTTCTAAGATTTTCTTTATAAAGTGTTGCGGTTATTGTTATTGTTTATTTAAATTGTTGCGGTGATTCTACCAATTATTCTTGATGGGATTCATCGAGCAAACCCTGCTGTAACTTTTCTATGGACTTCTCCAGAAATTCACCCAAAATTTTTTTTTCCGGGATTCCTCTAGCAATTCTTCCAGGATCTTTCTCTTCGTATTCTCAATGGAAATCCTCTTCAGCCTTTTTTTAGAATTTCTGTTGAACTTGCTCCTGGGAAGTGCTGGGATTTTTCCAGGAATTCGTGGTGGGAATCCTTTAATAAGTCTTGCTGGAATTTATCAAGCAATTCCAGCTGAAATTTTTTCAGGCATTCCTGGTGGACGCTTAAGATCAATAACTGCAGAAATATTATCTGGCAATGCTTGAGAAATCCAAGCAAGCAATGGCACTTGAAGGGAAATCCAGCAATAATTTCTGAAGGTATTTCAAGAAGAATTCTAAGCGAACCCATCAGGTATTTTTGGAGGATTTCCAAAATATTTCTCAAGATATGTCTTTTGGAATTCCTCTAGGCCTGCTTGAATCCTCTGTATTTTTTTTTTCTAGGTTTTCTCAAGAATTTTTTCTGGGGTCTTAAAGATCTCCCTTAGAAGATCACCCAGAAATTTATGCATTGATTCCTTCAGAGACTATGTGAAAGAACTCCAAATGATTTCTCCAAACATTACTCAAAGGATTTTGCTAAGAATTCTGCTTGGCATTTTTCCACGGATTTCTCAAGGATTGAGTTCAGGAAATTCTTTAAGAAAAAATCTACGAACGCACACCCTAAGCAACACACATGTTATAATAGAGTTACGACAGCGCAAGTTTTGATTGTATAGAAGATTATTTTACGTAATTCTAACATTGTGTTGGAATAACGTAAAATAAACTTCTATACAACCAAAATTTGCGCTGTCGTAACTCTATTATAACATGTGTGTTACTTGGGACTGCTCTCTCTCTCTCTCTTCTTGGCGTAACGTCCTCACAGGGACAAAGCCTGCTTCTCAGCTTAGTGTTCTATGAGCACTTCCACAGTTATTAACTGAGAGCTTTCTCTGCCAATGACCATTTTGCATGTGTATATCGTGTGGCAGGCACGAAGATACTCTATGCCCAAGGAAGTCAAGGAAATTTCCATTACGAAAAGATCCTGGACCGACCGGGAATCGAACCCGTCACCCTCAGCATGGTCATGCTGAATACCCGTGCGTTTACCGCCTCGGCTATATGGGCCCTACTTGGGACTGCAATTCCTGCAGAAGTTCCTTCTGTGATATCTACAGGGATTTTTAAAAAGATTTCTCCACAAATTAATCTTGAAAATTTCCCAAGATAGCCTTCAGAGATTTTCCCAAGGATTTTTCTAAGAATTCCTCATGGAATGCATCCAGTGCTGAAATTCCTCCAGAAATTCTTGATAAATTTTCTTCGAGAATTCCTGCTAAGCATTCTCCAGCACTTTCAACAGGAGTATCTCTAATTATTGCTCATGAGAGTCCTCCACGAATACCTAGAGGATTCCCTGCATGTATTGCATCGGAAACCAGAGAAAAAAACCGAAAACGCCCCTGGAGCCCCTCCCCTCCTGAAATCTCCTAGTCACTCTCCCTACTTAAACTTATTTGCAACCTTGTACTCTATTTTCGTAATGAATCCATGTATGTAGGTAAAAAACTATTTAGGCAGTCTCGACTTATTACCTTAATGAAGGTTTGGGTGTACATGTTCCTAAATAATCTCAAGAAGAGTCCCAGTAGGAATAGCATTTTTTGCCTTTCTCGTGCACCAAGGTGTACCGAAAGGCTATATGTTCACTCCAAAAACGAAAATTTGATAGAGCCTCCGGAGGGGTCAAGTCTTATATACCAATCGACTCAGCTCGACGAATTGAGGTGATGTCTGTGTGTGTGTATGTGTGTGTGTGTGTATGTGTGTATGTGTACAAAAAAACTCACATCACTTTTTGGCAGTAAACCTCAACCGATTTTAATGACCGACGGTTCATTCGACGCGGAATCTGGTCCCATTGTTTCCTATTGAAAATGGTTCAGATCGGTTCAGCCGTTCCGGAGTTATGGCCATTTAGGTGTTCCGGACCGGTACCTCAGGAAGGGGCCAGATATGAAAACGCTACAAACCGATCCATGCGGTACATCAAACTACGGCATTTTCGATAACTTGATGAATGGTATGCAGCAAAATAGTCTCAAACCATATCTGAACCGGTAGTGTCCCGGAACCGGTTCCGGGTGTCCCGCCGGAAGTGACCAAACATAAAAGTGAACTAAACCCATGCATTCGACACATCAAACCGCGGCTTTTTCGAAAACGTGATGAACAGTAAGCAGGAAAACATTCTCAGACCATATCGGAACCGGTAGTGTTCCGGAACCGGTTGCAAATGTCCTGCCGGAAGTGGCCAAGTATAAAAGGTAACCAAACCCATGCATGCGACATATCAAATAGTGGCTTTTTTTATATCCTGATGAACAGTAAGCAGAATAATATTCTCAGACCATATCTGAACCGGTTGTGTCCCGGAACCGGTTCCGGGTGTCCCGCCGGAAGTGGCCAAATATAAAATTGAACTAAAACCATGCATGCGACATATCAAACCGCAGCTTTTTCGATAACCTGATGAACAGTAAGCAGGAAAGCATTCTCAAACCATATCGGAACCGGTTCCAGATGTTCCACCGGAGGTGGCAAAGTATAAAAGTTAATTAAACCCATGCAAGCGACATATCAAATAGTGTTTTTTTTTATATCCTGATGAACAGTAAGCAGGAAAATATTTTCAGAACATATCTGAATCGGTTGTGATCCGGAACCGGTTCCGGATGTCCCGCCGGAAATGGTAAAATATAAAAGGGAACCAAACCCATGCAAGCGACACATCAAGTAGTGAATTTTTAGGCATCTTGATTTGGCAAAACAAGTTTCCGGCCATATTGGGGACAACCGGTAGTGTTCCGTAACCGATTACGGTTGCCCCACCGGAAGTGGTCAAATGTAAAGGAGACCCAAACCCATAAAATCAAAACATTAAATGACTTTTTAGGTAAGCTGATGAACGGTTAACAAGAAAAAAAATCATAGACCATACTTTGGAAAACCAAAAGTGTGCCGAAACCGGTTCCAGGTGCCCCGACGGAAGTTTTAAGTGACCAAATGTAGAAAAGAACCAAACGCTGCGTATAATAATGGCTTCTTCGATAACGCGAAGAACGGTCAGCAAGAAAATAGTCTCAGGCCAGTAGTGTTCCGGAACCTGATTCAAGGGCCTCGCCGGAACTGGCGAAATGCACAAATCAACCAAACCCATACATGCATTACATCAATTTGCGACTTTTTAGGAAAACTGACTAATAATTTGCATGAAACTAGTCTAAGACAACATCAGGGACACTCGGTAAGTGGTAAAACGTGAACCGAAAGTGGTAAATGCGAAATTGGACCAAACCTTTGCGTGTCGTACCATAAAACCACTTTAATTCGACAATGATTTCTGTCAAATTACCTGGGTAAACTTTTAATTCGATAAACTACCATTTTTTTTTAGTTTTGTTTAAATTGTATGATTTGTTTTTGAACACAAATCTTATAGATATTGCGGTGGTACGAATTGATAGCTTGTTCATTTTACGATTGTTGGCTTTCGAGGTTCACTGCGGTTGATCACCAAACGGATCAGGTGGCGGAAAGCACCAAACTAGAACTGCACGAGGAGCAGGAGCGAGGAGCATTATCGTATCATTCGTATTTACAGTGTATTACACTGTGACATTTGATCATTTTGACAGTTACGGGGTTTGACAGTACATCAAATAGCAGCTTTTTTGATAACTTCTTCTTCTTTATGGCTCGACGTTCACAATAGAATTTGGCATGCCTCTCTTCTACTTAGCGTTCTTTAGAGCACGTCCACAGTTATTAATTGAAGGGCTTTCTTTGCCTGCCATTGCATGAATTTGTATATTGTGAGGCATGTACAATGATACACTATGCCCAGGAAGTCGAGAAAATGTTCCCGACCGGAACAGGAATGAAACCCGCCGTTTCCGGATTGTCGATTCATAGCTCTAATATGAATTAGAGATATAATAATAATTCTTCTTATCGATTCGTAAGAACATAGCCTCAGACCATATTTTAGACAACCGGTAGTGTCCCGAAACTAGTTCTGGGTGTCCCACTGGAACTTGGAAGTGGTCAAATGTAAAAGTGATCTGTACCACCCATGTATAAGATAAATCAAATCGTGTTTTTTAGGTAATCTAATGTACGTTAGCAATGATATTGCCTCAGACCATATTTGGGAGACCCGGTGGTGCTCCGGAACCTGTTCCAGAAAGTAACCAAATGTACCATACGACACACCACATCACGGCTTTTTTAATAACCTGAGGAACGGTTAACTAGAAAATAGGCTCATACCACATTAGAGACTACCGGTAGGGTTGCACAACCAGCGTTTGATGCTTCGCCGGAACTACGAAAGTAAATAAAATCAATGCAAGCGATAAATATGTGTAAGAGAACAAAATCTTGACAAATTAAACCCACATACAAACAGACGTCTCACTATACTCACCACGTTCTTGTTTTCAACAATCAATAAAATATAACCTTAAATGTGCAGAAAAAACTTTATCGAAGACCGCAAAGTGATATGTGATTGTGTAAAAATTATATCTTAGCTTGTTAGTATCGTCTTGATAGTGATCAGCTCCCAATGTTAGTGAAAGTACTCAAGCAGTCAACTGAGAAATCTGATATTATTCAGCTCTGCTTATACGCTGAACACAACGTCGGACTATGTGCCATTAATAAGTTTTAAGTCAATTTAATGATGGCTTTGATAAAATGCTTGCTTTTCTTAAAAAAATATCAGGATTCAGGAACACTTTGACTTACGTCAACGGGAAGATCGTGTGAACATATACAACGAGAAAGGCACTATCACCACTAGGTGGATTAATTTGGGTTTTTAAAGAAACGATCGAACGGAATACAGCAGTAGATTCTAAAGGAATCCCAGCAAAAACTCCTTGTGATGATGCCAGAAGATTTTATGACGAATCCTTACTGAAATGTATAGAGTATTCCAAAGAGGCATTTCTGGAGGAACCCTTAGAAAAAGAACTTCTGGAGAAACCCCAGAAGTTATTACTAGAGGATTTCTAAAAGTATCCTTGGAAAAAACATGATATGAATTATTGCGGGAATTTTCAAAAAAAAAACCCTGGAGGATTTCATGAAGAAATGCTTTAAGAATGGATTAATCCCAAAATAAATTTCAAGTAGACTTCCTGGAGCAATCTAATGAAACAATCCTGGAAGAATCCTTGAAGGTATTTATTCTGAAATTCTTGTAGGAATTCTATAAAGCCTTCTTAGAGAAATCTGTAAAGAAACTCTTAAAGAATTCTTTAATAAATGCCTACATAATACATAATAATGATTCCTACATAAAATCTTGTGGGGATTACTTCAGAGATTTCTACCAGGGTTCCGTATGTATGGTTTATCCAGGATATCTAATTATTTCTCAATATCTCTTAGATATTTCTCAACTTTTTTCAGTTGGAAATTCTCCAGTTCATGTTTTATGGAGTTTTATCCCCAAATAAGGGGATGGGACATTCCCCTTATTCTCGCAATTTCAGCTGCTTATGGTGAAACGGGACGCCGTGTTATTTTCCCTATCTTGCCTCTCTTTCTAACAATTTGCCTCGCGATTTTGAAGATGGTAATCTAGAGTTCTATCGCACTGAAGATGATGAAAACCAATCAGCATATGCACTGCAAGTGAGCATATACAATGATACGTTTATGTTGCAAAATATGAAGTAGAATCTGAGATTACCATCTTATGGGTAGTACGCAGATCTCAAGAAATTTCTTGGCCTATCTGGATGCGTGGAAAATTCAGGCAAGGAATCGCTCAAGAAATGAGAAAGCGTCGCTTTATTCCGGATCCTAGTACGGAGGTGAAACGAAACATCAAATCAAATGGGGCTTGCTGTGTTAAATTTCTTGACCATTCCGGTCACGGAAAAACAATACACTGAACGAAAATTACTTCAGCGATTCCGTTTGAAGTGCATACCTCGCATTAGTAGCAACAGAGCAATGGCGTATATTTCTTCGACCGTCCCGTTTACCCTTACACATTTTTGGATTAATATCGGGGCAGGCGAAGTCCTCACTATCCGTTGGAAAGGACTGTAAGAGTGTGATGGTTGTTGCTACTAGAGACCAAAATCACTCTGCATCCCCACAACCAACACGAATGGGGTATTTGTTAGTAGGGTCGGATGTGAGTTCTGGGAGTCACCTTTGCTCGGTGATGCAATCCGTGGATAGGGGATATATTTAGGCTTGTATTTAGGTGATAGACTGTGTGTTGATTAGGTACTCAGAAGGGAAAGTGGCACAGATCGCTTGGTTGCATAACTTGTAGGCGTTACTTGATAGATTGACACTGTGTTGTGAAAGTTGGAAGGAAGGGAACCGACTATTTCAATCTGTTGCTATTCTAGCGATGGCTTTAGACTTATGAATAAACATGAGTTTTATGTGTAGACAAGAGTATAAAGAAAGATACAAAGTAGGAGGAAAGGGACGTGCCAGGGATTGATTCCAGGACCTTCTGCAAATGAATCAGAAGCGGCAGCCACTAAACCACCATAAATCTAACAAGGGCATTGATTCATTTATTCAGTATTACATCAAATTCAAGATAAAACCGAACCAACAATAATTCTTTATTATACACGGTTCGTGGCTGCCGTTCTCCTTCCTCGGTCACGCCCGATGCTCGCCAAGTCACGCTCCACCTGATCCGCCAATCTTTCTTTCTGCGCTCCACGCCTTCTTGTGCCAACCAAAGCTGTCGCCAACACCAACTTCGCAGGGTTGATGTCCGGCATTCTTGCAACATGTCCTGCCCATCGTATCCTTCCGGCTTTGGTCACTTTATGGATGCTGGGTTCACTGTAAAGTGCAGCGAGCTCGTGGTCCATCCTTCTCCTCCTCACACCGTTCTCCTGAACACCGCCGAAGATCGTCCTTAGCACACGTCGCTCGAAAACTCCGAGTGCTTGCAGGTCCTCCTCGAGCATGGTCCATGTCTCGTGTCCGTAGAGGACCACCGGTCTTATTAGCGTTTTGTACATGGTGCATTTGGTGCGAGGGTGAATCTTTTTCGACTGCAGCTTCTTTTGGAGCCCGTAGTAGGCCCGACTTCCGCTGATGATGCGTCTTCGAATTTCGAGTCACGTTATTGTTAGCCGTCAGTAAGAATCCGAGGTAGACGAATTCCTCCATCACCTCGAAGGTATCCCCGTCTATCATAACATTAGTACCCGGACGGATCCGGTCGTGTTGGTAGGCGGAACACCAGCATGTACTTTGTTTTTGTAGCATTCACCACCAGTTCGATCTTTGCTGCTTCGTGTTTCAGGCGGGTGTACAGCCCTGCCATCGTTTCAAATGTTCTGGCAATAATGGCCATGTCGTCCACAAAGCACACAAATTGACCAGATTTTGCGAAAATCGTTCACCGGCTGTTGAGTCCGGCTCGTCGCATCACACCTTCCAGAGGAATGTTGTAGAGTTGGCATGAGAGTCCATCACCTTGTCGCAATCTCCAGCGAGATTCGAATGAACTGAATAGTTCACCCGAAACCCTAACGCAGTTTTGCACACCGTCCATCGTTCATCATTCTCCATAGCTCTGCGCGGTGAAGATCTGGTCCGTTGTCGACCAGAAGTAGCAGAAGCCGGTTTGATAGCTTCCCACGAACACATTTGTTTAAGGTGACAGTCGACGGAAGATGATATGGCATAGCACTTTGTAGGCAGCATTCAAAAAAGTGATCGCCCTGAAGTTCTCACATTCCAAATGGTCGCCTTTCTTGTGAATGGGGCAGATTACCCCTTTCTTCCAATCCTCCGGTAACTGTTTGGTTTCCCAGATCCTGACTATCAACCGTTGCAGACAGGTGTCCAATTTTTCTGGACCCATCTTGATGAGTTCAGCTGCGATTATTACCAGCTGCTTTGTTGAACTGATGAATGGCCCTTAACTTCCTTCAGCGTGGGAGTTGGTTAATTTCCGTCCTTGGCTGCACTGGCGTCGTCGTTTCTTTCGTTGCCAAAATTAACAAGGGCCTTGCAGATATAAAAAAAAAAATCAAAAAATGCATCAAGGTATCTGCAATACTTAAGTTCTTGCAGGTACACTGTCGATCAAAACAATCAGAGCACCGTCCAGCCGTTCCTTATACAAAATGACAAGCTGGACAAAACGCTGCACGGTTTCTTGTAAACCGACTTGGTTGAAATCCTGACAGTCGCCATGGAACATCGTGAAATCTAATTTGTATCAAACTGACTATGTTCCGTTCACTACTTCGAAACGACAACTGGGCAATTGCTTGACAGTTTCGACAAACAAACTTCAAATTGCTAAAAAATAGGTTCCCGGGTACCAAAACTCATGAGATTTAGGATTGAACAGCTAAACCCAGTTTGACACAAGCGGGTCCAACAAAATATCGAAGGCATGGGTCGTCCAGGGGGTCTCCAGTTAGCCTAGTGGTTAAGGCTATGGATCGCCAATCCGGAGACGGCGGGTTCGATTCCTTTTCCGGTCGGGAAAGTTTTCTCGACTCCCTGGGCATAGAGTATCATTGTACTTGCCTCACAATATACAAATTCATGCAATGGTAGGCAAAGAAAGCCCTTCGATTAATTACTGTGGAAATGCTCAAAGAACACTAAGTTGAAGCGAGGCAGGCCAAATCCCAGTGGGGACGTAGAGCCATAAAGAAGAAGAAGAAGAAGAAGGGCCGTGGCACGGATTGAAAAAGGATACTAAGGTACACCGGGGCAAGTTGAAACAGCGGGTTAACATGATGTTATCAAATGATGGTAAATAGCTTGAATGCCAAAACACATAGTTTTTTATTCAAACAATTCTTCGGCGAAAGAAAAATTTTCAAATTGTATTGAAAACTATTTCAATACTTCGTGTTTTATCTTGCCCTACCTGTTTCAAGTTGCCCCGGTGTACCTTAAGTAAAAAATTAGTTCTGCTGTATGTACTGAGAAGCACTGTTTTATTACTTCAACTTCCTTATGCAGAGAATTTTGCGTCTTAGAATATCGAAAAATATTCGACCTCAATTTTCTATTTTGTACCGAGATTAAACCCATCTTCTTTGAACTCGGGTTCAACGCCCTGAAAGCCCATATAAGATAAATCAAGTTCTATGAACTTTTCAGTCCTTTCAAAGCTTCTACGTACGCCGTCGTCAGAAGCCACAAAAAAAAAACTAAATTGAGTTGTAGGAATCCGTGCACGTGCTGCTGGGTTGCTGTTGCAAAGAATAAGCCATCAAACGGATTAATGTGGTAATTTCGGACTCCCCAAAACCGACACGGCAAGTCATTAAAAGCACCGTCTATCGCCGCTCCGGGGACGTTCTATTGTCCTACGCACCGAAAAGATGTGCTGAAATGAGAAATATTAAACCATTGCCTCCTAGGAGAACCGCCATCATCAGATTTGGCACAACCTACCCTTAATGTGCAACAAATTTTCGTTGTCGTTGGTGCGAGTTGTGCTGCCAAAAGGTTCCCACACAGTTGCCTTCGTTGTCGACAGTCAGACAGACGTTGGTGGGTCGTAATTGGTGTTTTAATATTTAACAACGATTAGCGGCCGGCTTTCTGGGATGTGAGGTAGACAAGGACAAGCTGAATAATTTGGCAGGTCTCAATGATGACAACGAGATGACAGTGCTTTACCTGGTCTGACTGTTGAATATGAAAATAAAATTTCTGTAAATTGGTAACCTTCTGTTACTTACAATCAACTTCAATAACTTCTAGTCCGCACTTCGGAATTTACGCTGTTCCACTTCAAGGTAATTGGACGTCCCATGGCCGATGATTATCGAATTAATAACGTGTGGGAAGAAATTATATGCTTGAAAGAATATGCTTCGGCAAGTTCTTTTCCAGCTTCGCAATTAATTGGCAGGTACGCTGCGGGACCGTACCCGTCCCATGTTATTAAAATTACTTAATTAAATAGAGCGAACAGCGGAGTCAGACAGCACGCCCACACAGGAACACGCTCTGAAGAGTCCTCAACATTTGCAACCAGAGTAGAAAAGATAGTGTTGCCGACAGAGTTGCTCCCAGTGGGGACGATATATAGTTGTGAAGGAAAGGTACATCGTATACGCATTAGCAACGAGGGCAACAAGTTGAGAAAAGGCGCAGATGTGGGTTTATGTGCATGGATGGGCTTGGAGAAAGGTTGGAGCTTGATTTAATTATACGTGAAACTTTAACAGGAATTTTCTGATGAGAACATAATTGAAGAGGGTAACACTGAAATCACATTTGTTATCTTCCAAAAGCACTCATCCGGTTTGAGTCTAATTCAATGTATAAATTAGGTATCTGTGGAGCATGACAGGATTGCTTACTTCTTAAAATAAACTATGAAAAAATTCTAGGAAGCATCGCGTTAACTTTAGAATGAGTGGGTAACATTCTCAAAAAGCAATTGTAATTTTTTGTTTTCTTGTTTTATTTTTTTTTCTGGGAACATTCTGGGAAGGTTCGGTTCCTCCGTATAATTTTGCAAAATCATTTTTTTACTATATGTGCTTTTTTCAGGACCCTGCTGAGGGTGACGGGTTCAATTTCCAGTGGGTATGAATTTCTCGGGCTACATGATATACTAAGACAAATTGATCATTAACTGAAGAAAAAGGTCTCACTTAATAACTGTGAAAGTGCTCATTGATCATTAAGCCGAGTAGCAGGCTTTTGCCCATTTGGGACGTTACCCGAAGAAGAATAAAAGAAGTTGCTTAGTTCAGTTGAACATGACAAATACCGAGTAAAAAAAGTTAAAAAATAGTAAACTTTCCTTCCGATTTATGGTACTACTAATGTTTCTACATGGCTACTCAAAACTTTTGATCCGAGTTGTTTGCTTAGTACGTGGTTGTCTCATTAGATGGTAATTGTTATCCAACAAACAAATTTAACTACTAGTAATTGTAAGAATCCCAAATGGACTCAACAGCCAATTCAGGATCACGAAGTCACAGAAAGAAAAACCGTCCCATACAAATATAATTAATCGAGGTGATGTTTTCCCAAAGCAAACATATCGACAAGCGCTGAAGCCGCAAGACGCCAATAATTATCACCACCATCGCACCGCCTCGTGAAATCGGCCTCGTCCTACGGATGGATGATGGTTTGGCTGCTGGCTGGTGGTGGAAGTCACTCGATACCCGCATCCGCGCGATTGGAAATATTTTACGACCACCCATCGAGTTTGGGGGCTTCGGTGCAATCGAGGTTAATTAATAATGTCATTAGGAAAGAGAACTCGGAAAATTTAACTGGTTGGCTATGATACGTGCGGAGCTAGCAGCGGGAGTAAATATTGATCGTTTGCGGGAAGATGATGATAACAATGTCAGCATTTGCGTTCTTCTGAGAAAAAGAGCACCCATTAGATGCAAGATAGCGGGGAAAACCAAGACGAACGAGTGGAAACGATGAAGCAAACAATTTTGTTAAGCTACGTTCAATAAAAAAGTGTTTTTGCACTAAAACATGAATTTACTCTTCTTAATTTGCCGGTACTGAACGGGTTCAGGATGCCAATATTGACCATTCTGCTGAATCGATAACCTCTTCCTGACGTATATTATCGAGCATAATCATCATTAACTTCCCCGAAGTATCGCTAGCACATTTTCCGGCACCAAACGTTATCCGTTATATACTATTTTTTTGGAATTGAAACATTTTGGGCTGATGTTTTGGGACATGATGATGAAGGTGATATAGATTTAACGATGAGAATTTGCATCCTTAAGAAAATAATGCAAGTTTCAAATTGTTTGCGGTATCCTAATGGAATAACCATCATGAATGGTACGCTATGTATGTATGTATGTATGTAAAGGTATGTATGAACATGTTCACATAATTTCAAGTATCCGCACAACTACTGCATCAATTATTCTGCAACAGTTGGGAAACCGCGACATTTCCGGTCGACTGCAAGGCGTCTTAGTAAAGGTACCCAAAAAGGGTGACCTGAATGTATGCGATAATTGGCAGGGTATCATGTTACTATCGTTCTCAAAGTCCTCTGCAAAGTGAACCTTAACCGGACACAGGAGAAGATTGACGCAACTCTCCGACGGCAGCAAGCAGGATTCCGTGCCGGACGATCCTGTGTGGACCATATTGTCACGCTCCGTATCATTCCGGGGCAAATCAATAAATAAATTCCAAGAGTCTCTCTACCTGGTGTTCATTGATTATGAAAAAACTTTCGAACGTCTCAATCACGGAAACATGTGGGAAGCCCTCAGGCGCAAGGGTGTCCCTGAGAAAATCATCGGCCTCATTGAAGTACAGTACAGGGCATTTTCGTGCAGAGTGCTGTACAACGGTGTTTTGTCCGATCCCATCCAAGTCGTTGCTGGAGTGAGGCAAGGATGTATACTATCACCGCTACTGTTCCTCATCGTAATCGACGAGATCCTGGTAGATGCGATTGATCGTGTACCGAATCGTGGATTGCTGTGGCAGACCATTACCATGGAGTAGGGTATCGCGCTACTTGGGCGGTGGTTTTCTTCGTCTGTTATTTTCGTCTGTTTTCCACTGTAACTCGGTCAATTTTGAACCGATTGACTTGAAATTTTGTACACGGGTAGATACTATACCTATCTCACCGCATTCCAAGAATTGTGTCAATTGGTTCAAGATTGACTGAGTTATAGTGGAAAACAGACGAATATAGAAGCCACCGCCCAAGTAGCGCGATTCCCTACCTAAATGTCTTCAAACTGGCTCATGACGTTGCTTTCCTAGCTCAATGGCGCTCTGATATGCAGAGCAAGCTCGATGATCTGCCAATCGCTCGTCAGCGGCAGGTCTTACCATCAACGTCAACAAGGCCAAATCGTTGGATGTAAACACGGTCAACTCTTCCAGCTTTACGGTGGCTGGGCAATCAGTGGAGAACGTTGAAAGCTTCTAATATCTTGGTAGCCAAATAACGGCCGATGGCGGTACCAAGATCGACATAGGTGAACGGATAAAAAAGGCGAGGGCTGAACGTATGAAAAAACAACCAGATCAGTCGACGCACCAAAATCCGATTTTTAACTGGAACGTGAAATCTGTGCTACTATGCGAAACCTGGTGTGTATCAGTGGTGAACATGGAACGGCTGCAGGTCTTCATCAATAGATGCCTGTGGTATATAATTCGTTCACGGTGGCCTCCAGAGCCGGATCTACGGGGGGGGGGGGGGGGGTTGGCGGTCTCCTACATTTGCTCCTATCACTGGTACGCTTCACCGGAGTTCGTCCAGAGGATGTGTTACGCAGTCCCAATATGGAGCTCTTCACTGCTGGCCACGTTAATATGGACTTCGCTATCGATAAATGCGGTCCTCAACGGACTCCTTCTTCCGCCTTCTTCCGCCTTCTTCCGCAACTTCACCATACATACAGGTATACTGTCAATCTAACCTGGAAGGATCGAGTCCCGTCCCAACACTTGATTATAATTTCTCAAAAACTTTCAAACACTTGTAGCTTCTATCGTGGTCTACCAGAAAGTGGACGAGCTTAGGTCTTGGACTCCATTTAGAACCGGCGAATAGTCCTTTTCCCATGGTTGGTAGCTATCGAAGTGCCAAACTGCATCGGCTACCAAGCGCTGTCTGCATGTGTTGTTTTGTGGTCGTGTTGTGTTGTGTGTCAGTTTAACAAATTGCGTTCTGTAGTTGATGTTCAGCTTTCATTTGACCGTTTGCCGTCCTCCTATCTAGCTCGTATTCAATAGCATGGATTTTTGTTTTAGATTTGCATGGTTTAAATAAGTTTTATTATTTAATTTATTTATTTATTTTATATTTGTCTTAAGTATTTACTACCCTTCAAGCTAGCTAAGTATATTCGTTGTTTTTCCCTCTTATATGAAGTAATTAACGAGTTTTTGCTGAAAGTCGCTGAAAATGAGTGGACATCGCGAAGCGACTGCACATGTTTTTTTAAATACATAACTTTAATTTTTAACCTTTCAGGACGCGCGCCATCAAGCAGCTGAAACTGCACCGCGCTCGCGCTGTATATGACGATCGAGATTTTTTTGGCAGTGTTGTACTTTTTACAATAGCGCGCGCCCTGAAGGGTTAAATCTTTTGTCCCGCCCCTAGCATATAACACACACTTTGAGCTTTTTTTGGCCGTGTATGTCAGATAGGAACATTTTTGAAACCCCAGTACAAAAATGTCGGGTTCCATCACGTCAAGGTCGACCTCAAATGTCAAACTAGAACTATTAACCATTTTACTTATTTCAAATATTCTCGTTATTTCTTCGTTTTTCGAGTTCTAGTAGAGTACAATTCCGATTAGAATACCGTGCTTGATCGTATTATTCAATGAAAGCAAGAATTTGTCTTTAATTTTAGGTCCTTATTGGTCATCAAAATATTACTTGGGTGGTGCTCGATAATACGCTCAGAGTTGGAGTGAAGTTACTTTGTAGCCAACAAGAAGAAATTCGAAGTTGCTGCTCCGTGATTGACTGGATCAATCACAATTGGGTTGTTTAGCGAAAAAATATTGCTATTTTCTATATCCTTATCGAAAGATCACATTTGTTTGAGTATAACATGATTTTATTGCGATCCAATTACTTTGTTTTGATGCTTAAACATACAAAATAAATTTAATTTATGTGGATACAATGACAGTTATTCGATAAGTGAAATGACAGTTCGCCCGAACAAAAAAATTCCTCCATACCAACTTCAAATGTATTTTAAAAACAGTTCCCGGCCTTCAAACATTATGAAATTTTGGATTTCAACTATGTTTTGGACGGGGAATCTGATTATGAAATAATCTGAATACCCCTAAAGAACCCAATTGCATATAGAATTAACAGATAAAGCTTGTCATTTACTTCTCACAAAGTTAGTGCGTGCATGAATGTTGCTACTAGAGACCAAGTAAACCTCTGCGTCTTCACAGAGTTATCTATTTAACCTGGTCCGTTGTTACGGTAGAGGCTGGGTAATGCGTAAAAAAGACTTTATTGAGGTCATTCGCGAGGGCCCTCATAGCCACATCTGTAAAGGCGTGGGTATTCAGCATGACCTGACCATGCTGAGTTTCGATTTCCGGTTGGTCCAGGAACTTTTCGTAAAGGAAATTTCTTCGAATCTCTTTGGCATACAGTATCTTCGATATACAAAGCAAAGCAAAGATTACTGTACACATCGTAGTTGCTACTCCGTGATTGATCAGAACAATAGAAATTGCACAGAGAATCAATGAATGGTGCAATGATGCAAAACTGCACGCAAAACAAGAAAAGCGACCAAAAATTGAGATATGCCTTTTCTACCAATTTATGTATTAAAAACGTACAGAAAATGTGATAAATCATAATCCATTCGTTGTATTAAGATGCGCTACACGGTTCCATAGCTTCCATACCACTACACACAAACACCTCCATTCAAACCCGAGAAGTTGAACCGGGTTGCGTCTAAAAATAACTTTCGCTTCGCTGCTGAGCTTCGCGTCCTATTGTCTACATGGAATTTTCCACTTGCAAACAGCAACCTGCTGGATGTGGGCTTTTCAGTGCACAATGGGTCTAGAGTCGTATTTATGAAGACAAAAATGTTTCTGCCAAGTTCTGTCATTTCTTTTTTTTTCATTATTGTGAAATGATTACGGTCAATCAAGTGTGGCTTATCCAAAAATCTGCTGATTAATTATTCTCTATACAATATCAGAATGTTTTACAAAGTTATAGCAAATTTACAAAAATAAAACATTCGATTGATTAAATTGATTTGTCTTTATTAAAGAGACTTCCAGCCCTTGGATAAAACATTCGAATCATTAGAACTTTTCGAAAACTTTTCAATAAATTGCAACTTTTTTGCCTTTGGTCATATTTTAGTCGAGTCCAACGATACATGAAGACCAATACATTAGTCACAAACTTTCAAAATTTAATTTAATTCGGTTCGCTTAGTCCTAAGGTACAGTAATTTGATAAACGGAAGTCAAAAACTAGATATAGATAGAAGGGCTCTAATTTCGTGTAAAGTTGAATAATCAATCAAGCCCAAATTTGCACCAATTAAATCAAACTCGTTGAGGAACAAGTAATCAAAATTTGAATAGTTTTGGTGGACTTTATAAAAGGATACTACTTGCTAAAAATGTTTTAGGCAATTTTTAAAACTTAGCATGCTTTTGTATATACCACTAGGCGGTGCTAGAGGTCAAGCAAATTTTAAATTTAATATATCTCAGAATTCTGGTCACTTACAAAGTTGGTGTCTTCCCGATCAGAAAGGCATAACAAAATTATAACCGATTAAGTTATTTATTTCAAAGATTTTTCATAACAGAATGAGTTATAAAATTCGCCGGTTAGGTGTTAAAATAACAAAAATTATATCTAAAATTGCTCTAGTCATAACATAATTATAACAGGTCTTGATACAATTATAACAAGCTTATAACAAAATGAGATATAAAAAATCAATCAAATTATATCACATGTTGTTATAAAGCAGTTATAAATATATTGGGTAAAAATTAAGTAGGGTAAAAATTAACTCATTTTTGGGGTATCAATTTTTAGAGTGAAATTTTATTTTTTGTAAAAAGTTACTGGCATCAAAAAACTTCTCCACATAGTATACATAAAACCCAGGGATTCGAACCTACGACGGCTGAAACCTAGAACAGGAGCTCGTCGTTTTTACTAGTGAGGCCATCACATCACTTGAAGTGAAGGGCGATATATGCTGAAATGGTTCTTCATATTGGTAGCTCCACTATAAATAGACTTGCTGATCCAACATACCGGTGAGGGAAAGTATGACGTCACCATACCCAGTTATGACGTCACCATACACCATGCACTACAGCCCATTAAGTCCCTCAGCTTCAATGTCGTGTGCGCTCGTTGTGCACTAGAGCCAGCGTTCACTACTTCGTAGCTGGAGCCCACATCGCTGTACCTACGAGAATGGACGTCACACGAAACTGTTTTTAATATAGTTGATAGCAATTATATCTTTGTGTTATTAACTAAGTTGAACAGATAGCTAATGACTTTCAAATAGTGAAAAGTGTGTAGCTAAGCACTAGTTGCGCCAACGTTTATTTAAATGTTTAAGCGTTTTTTGGCATGTTTTATTTCATTATTATTAATTAATGATATTTCTTCTGCAAAGTTGTCCAGTAGTATTATGGCGCTTAAGTGGTGCATGTTTCGGTAGGAATATCCCCCGTAAATTCTTGCAGGAATATTCCCTTGGAGGAATTTATGAATGCATGTTTAAAAGGATAGAAAAAAATCATTTCCATAATGAGTCATTGGTGTAATTGTCGACATTTGTAAAGAAACCTTTTGGTAAATACTTGAAGTAATTTGTTTTCGAACACAGAGCGTTCAGGAAATCCAAATGAATATCAAAACACTTCGTTTCGCTGTTGAACTGAATATTTTATTAACTTTAACAAAACAATTACAGTTCATTTGCTAGTACATAACTATTTCGATCGGCAGAAATACATACACATATTATCTATGCGGAAAAAAGCTGTAGTTAATTGTAGTGATATTTACAACAGTGACCACATACTAAGAAATTTCTAAGAAATTGGAATTGGATTGAAAAGTTTAACTTTAACACTAGAACTTATTTAATTATTAGGATCCTTCAGAATTTCTGATGGATTTTCCCTGAATCCTTTAAGGAATTTTTGATGCATAGGCTGAAGTAATTTGCTTAGAATGTCTTAAAGAATCTTCCTTTTGGATTCTCTGAAGAAATTCTCAAGGGACGAAATGTATGTTGGATTTTAAACTTAAGTTAAACCTTGCTGGTGGTTCATAGGAGTGGTTTACTTGGGATCTCAACATGTATATGAACTAATCTTCCAACAAATCTTTGGGGCAAAGCTGTTTGAAGAATTCAAAGAGGAGGTCATGGAAAAAGTCATGGAGGAATTGTTGAAGAATTCCTTAGAGGATTACCCGGAAGAATACGTGGAGGAATTTCTTATGGAAACTCTCGGAGAGATCTCTGGAAGAACTTCTAGTGAGCTTCCTAGAAGACCTACAAGAGAAATACTTTTAATATCCCTAGAAATATTCCCTGAAAGTAGTGATGTACCGAATATTCGGCCGGCCGAATATTCGGGCCGAATATCAGCTTATTTTCGATTTTGCCGAATATTCGTTTAGCCGAATATTAAATTTATTATTCGGCCGAATATGCCGAATAGGCCGAATAATGACTAAACATAGCAACAACACGCTGAATCAAGAATTCAATAAATTGTGAAGTGGATTTTCGGAGCACTTTATTTGAGAAAAGTTACATTTTCTGGGATGTAAAAACATTTCTGAAGATCATGGCTCTCAAATTGTACTTCCTTGTAAACGATCTTGCCATCCATAATAATTTCACGAGATTTTAAACAAGAAAATCGGCCGAATATCTGACCAACTATTCGGCCGAATATACGGCCGAATATTCGATTCGCCGAATAATAAATTTTGAAATGTTCGGTATTCGGCCGAAGGCCGAATAGTACTATTCGGTACATCACTACCTGAAAGTACTCCTTGGCCATCCATAATAAACATTCAACCTGTAAGACATGTACAAAATCCTGTAAACAAACGTAAACGCCGCAGTTCAATTACATATAACATTTTCCAATTGAGAGCCTAGGACTTCTCGACATCTTCGCTGATGAGTGATGATCCGAACTTCCTAGGATAGCAGAATAATGAGATTTATCATATCAAACAGCTCATTGTAGTGAGATTTTGCAAACAATTTTACACCATTCGTGAATTTCAAGAATCATGAACAACTTTGCTGAACATACGAACTGTGCCGGCGATCTGGATCATGATAAGAAACATTTAAAATTACCCAATATCATCACGTAATGGTGGAGTTGCTTACCTCATTTTCCTCCTTCCAAAGTCATAAGCTTTCTGTACAAATTTGATGAAGACATGAGCTTTTTTGGTAGTTCATATAATAAAGGATATCATCAATTGTGTATTTTCTAAACACAATGGCGCCATACAGCGGTTAATTTACGCACTAAACACTACCAAAAAATATTGATTAGTAACGCATTCCATTTTAAAAATTATTACTGAGTTTGTTATAATGTTGATGTAATGATGATCAAATCACATATTCATTTATTGTAACTGACTTTGTTAGAACCTTCAAATAATACAAACTAGTTTTCGTACCGATTCCAATAAATATATCTAAATATAACAAACCTTGATATAGATATCAACCGTTGATATAATTATGTTATGTTTTTGTTATGCCTTTCTGATCGGGTTTGACAATGTTGTTTGGTAGGTCTAGGGCTTACAGTTAATGGTCCACTTGTTTCGAAATTTTGCCACAAGGAAGCGCAAGTTACACATTTGCAAAATTATGGAAATGAATGTTTTTTATCGTAAAGCAATCAAAAAGCTGTAATTTAGTTTTCTTTGAACATATTAAAGTCAAGCCAAAGGTTTTTCAAAGAGCTATATATAAGTCATAAATGTGCAAATGTGTAACTAGCGCCGCCTAGTAGTCCATTAACTGTAAGCCCTTGACTCACTTAACAACGTTGTCGAAGACACCAACTTCCTAAGTGGTGAGAGTCCTTAGATATATGAAATTTGAAATTTGCCGTTTATTGGTGGAATTTCTAATTAAACGATCCATCACCATCCATCATGGCATCGCAAAAAAAAATATTAGAAAGCAGATTTTTGAATCAGTTTAACCAGACGAACCACCCTAACATAACAATAATAGGGAATAGGGTCAACAATTGAAAAGAAACTTTCTAAAACACAATATGTGTCCAAAAACTTAAAGCTGAAGCTTAAACAGTTTTGTCTTCGCAAATACGGCTCTGGACCCATTGTGCAGTGTGGCGGCTGTATCGCTTCCATCACCAAGCCACGTTTGTGTTGATGATGATGGCTTTCAGCCTCTTGTCTATTCATGTGCAGTTATAGCCGTGCTGGTTAGAGCGCAGGAAACCGTGTATCACCATGATAGTGTCTCGGTTCGATTCCCGCTGTCGCCCGTATTTCTTTTTAAACATGTATTGGTATTTGATGCCGCCGCTGCTGCCATGATCAGTATAAAAATAGAACAAATAATGGAAACCAGTGCGACAGAGCACACGCACACATGCGAAATTTTCCTTTTCCAGATTCTAGGAAGCCAATACAATTTTTGGTATACTGCCACCTACCAATTTTTGTATTTGCAAGGCCCTAATACAATATTTGTATATGTTTCATACCCAACTGTATTAGAATCTGCCAATCTCAGGTTGCGTGTGCGTAAGGGTTTCGGGTGAACTATCTAGTTCATTCGAATCTCGCCGGGGACTGCGACAAGGTGATGGACTCTCATGCCTACTCTTCAACATCGCTCTGGAAGGTGTGCTGCGACGAGCCGGGCTCAACAGCCGGGGAACGATTTTCACAAAATCCGGTCAATTTGTGTGTTTTGCGGACGACATGGACATTATTGCCAGAACATTTGGAACGGTGG
The DNA here is from genome assembly GCF_035046485.1 of Aedes albopictus. Taxonomy (NCBI): domain Eukaryota; kingdom Metazoa; phylum Arthropoda; class Insecta; order Diptera; family Culicidae; genus Aedes; species Aedes albopictus. Next base: position 231,507,549 of record NC_085138.1, on the reverse strand, counting down.
CAGAGTTGTACACCCGCCTGAAACGCGAAACAGCAAAGGTTGGACTGGTGGTGAATGCCTCAAAAACAAAGTACATGCTGGTAGGCGGAACCGAACACGACCGGATCCGTCTGGGTAGTAATGTTACGATAGACGGGGATACTTTCGAGGTGGTGGAGGAATTCGTCTCCTCGGATCCTTACTGACGGCTGACAACAACGTGAGCCGTGAAATTCGGAGGCGCATCATCAGCGGAAGTCGGGCCTACTACGGGCTCCAGAAGAAACTGCGGTCGAAAAAGATTCACCCACGCACCAAATGCACCATGTACAAAACGCTAATAAGACCGGTAATCCTCTACGGGCACGAGACATGGACCATGCTCGAGGAGGACCTGCAAGCACTCGGAGTTTTCGAGCGACGCGTGCTAAGGACGATCTTCGGCGGTGTGCAGGAGAACGGTGTGTGGCGGAGAAGAATGAACCACGAGCTCGCTGCACTTTACGGCGAACCCAGCATCCAGAAGGTGGCCAAAGCCGGAAGGATACGGTGGGCAGGGCATGTTGCAAGAATGCCGGACAACAACCCTGCAAAGCTGGTGTTTGCAACTGATCCGGTTGGCACAAGAAGGCGTGGAGCGCAGAGAGCACGATGGGCGGACCAGGTGGAGCGTGACTTGGCGAGCATTGGGCGCGACCGAGGATGGAGAGCGGCAGCCACGAACCGTGTATTATGGAGAAATATTGTTGATTCAGTTTTATCTTGAATTTGATGTAATACTAAATAAATGAAATGAAATGAACCTATGAATGGTGCTTGGGATTAGCTACATACTCTCAATTTGTACAATTCACTATTTAAAAGTCAATAACGGCGCCGGCCACGTCCTTACGGTCATCGAGAAAGGGAAGGAATGTTAGTTCAACAACCGTTGTTACTAGAAATTGTGGAATCCACAGCATCCCCACAGTTGACTCGGGAAGGAGTATTTGTTAGTAGAGCAGGGTAAGGTGTGGACCCAGTCAACCAGTGATCGTATAAGATGCTGCAAAAGATGTTACAGTGGAGGCGATATGCGTACATTTTACATGCGCCTAAATGGAGGCATGCACGCATATGGCCTCCAGTTTATCATGTTATATGCAACATCTTACACGATGACTGGTTTTCTGGGGATGTTGTGGCCTCCTTTGGTAGGTGATATGATTCACTGGTTATATGGAAATACACTTCGCGGTCATCATCACGATTATGATTTATTTGGTCACGATGACCACCCGACATACGTCAATGGTCGTTCAACATCAAACGCGTCAGCGAATTGGTCGTTTATTTAACCGTGAAAACCGACCTACTCACGAAAATAGTCACGCGCTTCTGATTCCGCATTCAACACTCGCGTCCCAATCACCGTACTCAGAAAACCGACCGACCGACCAACGAAAATAGTCAAGCACTTCCGATTCCACATTCAACACTCGCTTCTCCATCACACTACATACCGAGAAAACAGCACAAAGTATCTGTACACACGCAAAATGGGCATTGGCAAAGGGAGCTCGCAGTTAATATCCGTGAAAGTGCTCATAGAACATTAAGTTGCAGAGATGCCATGTATTTTTTTAAATCTTTATCGCACTTTTCAAAAACCTGTATTCCATACAAAATTTGGGTGAAAAATTTGAATCCCATACAATAATAAAATAGCCTCTCTAGCTCAAAAATCTTCATTTCATATAATATGAAATCTGTACGGATGCTTAAAAATCTGTATAATACAGATATATCTGTATATATGGCATCTCTGCTAAGTTGAGAAGAAGAAGAAGCTTAACTCTTGCTCTCTTCCTTATAGCTCAATTTGAGATTGGGATATATTTTAGATTTGAAAAATTGCATATTGGTCCAAATTTGTATCATCATGTCCTTCTGCGAGTATTCGGCTTTGTGAAACAAAAAAAAAGAAAAGAATAAAAAATGGCTTTTACTGTTTCAAAAGTTGTTCGTAGGATAGGTTTCAATTTACATCAATAAGGTATGCAATCAATAATAACCTCGTCTATTGTCTCTTCCCTCATAATTCCCAGAGATATTCATTGAGCATGACACATTTATTTACACACCTGTCTGCACATACCACCTACAATGTTACGCATGATTTGGCGTCATTCCGCATCCAATATACATTGCGACGTTTTTACCGTCTATATTTCCCAGATATTTGCCTTTGAACCCACAATGACAGGCGAACAACATGATCCACCATGGGTGAATCGCTTAAAATAACATTCAACTGGTGTTAGTTTTCCCTTTTCGGCCCAACCTATCTACTTGGAACATATAATTATGTCACACCGTTTACATCAGTCAGTCAGCCAGTCAGTGGATCAGCGTCCCTGTGGGTATGGCATGCCAAGATACAGAGCCGTTGGATGACTGCCCAGGCTGAATAAAGTTGCTCCATATGAAGTAGAATTTCGCATTTGCTAAATGAAACATGCAATCCCATATTGGGCTAGTCGGTTCTGGCTTCGCTTCGGTTGAATTCCCATTTGGGGACCCAGAGCGTTGAACCTGAAAATAAAAAATGGAAAATTGTTTGCTTGCTACGCTTTCTTTGTTACTGAGTCATTCCTTTAGCTTGGTTAAAATTGAATACAACTTGAAATAGAAATGTTTATAAATTTAGCTTGATTCGCACAAATCCAGTAATATTGATATACTGTAGTACCTTTAGTAATAATAATATAGCTTTTCATGGCTATCCTATTTCCAATACAATTCTTGCAATAAACTTTTTTGGATTTACTACTATATAACACTCTGCATTCTAAAATATCATCACCCACTTGACGATTGGATGAGCTAGAGCTGTCTACTACACCTTCATTTCACATTTCTACGAAGGATCAAACATCGCCATTCGCCAAGCAAACGAGATAAAAAGTTGTGATGATGATGACTCCTTGATCGTCGTCCGGAAAACGCACCTTTCCATTTGCATAAGAAACGCTTGTTACGGTTGTTGGTGCTGATAAGCTTGAGTAAGTTTCATTTCCACTGAAAGCCTTGTGGTGAAAATTTTCCTATTTAGGAGCTGGGAGTCGTTTGCAGCTCACGTAACAGTAAGACGAAAACTACGGTCACTACATTCTGATCCTTCTGGAAAACTTCTGTGTGGATTGCTCTCCTTTCCTAGACATTCTCCCTCTGCTGACACAACGTAACGTATTCCGTAAACAGTCCCAAATGGCGATTGAGTCTGCTCGGGTAGTCATAACGAGACCGGTGACTTTCCCTTTTCGGGTTATTTATTGCTCTCGATGGACTTTTATGACCCTTCCAGCAGGAAAAAAAAACCTCTACGAGCTTGGCGACATGCAAATGAAACACAAGGGGGATCCCAAATTTTGCCCGAAAACTTTTTCGAAAGCTTTCGTCTGCTGGTGGTAGTTGAGCGCTGATAAAGAGTTTCGGAACCAGCTATTTCCAGAGCGAAAATAAAAGGTGGAAATGTCGTTCGATGCGGTGCGATGGCGGTAACAAACTCGTTTACTTCCATTTCTCTGGAGTAGAAGCGTTTTCGATTGACTGAACAGTGAACAAGCAACTGCTCTCAATAAAATGAAATGTGTCTTAGGTTAGTGACATTTCAACGACGTCTGATTAAGATTGGCAGTAAAAGAATGACGAAATATTTGCACTTTATCGGAAAACTATATATGTATACTTCTCAACTTTATTTTGACATAAACGCTTGATGACTGGATGTTGAGTGATATTACTCACCCAGGGCCAGACTTAAGGGAGAGTTGAAAAAGCCATGGTTCCAGGCCTACAATTATCTGGCCCTCCACAACATTCTTCTTCTTCTTTCTGGCTCTACGTCCCCACTGGGACTTGGCCTGTCTCGCTTCAACTTAGTGTTCTTTGAGCTTTTCCACAGTTATTAATTGAAGGGCTTCCTTTGCCTGCCATTGCACATTAGGCCAAATCAAGCCCAAAGGTGGGAAAAATAAATGCTTAAATCCCAAAACAAATTGTGCATTTGAAATGCTACATAACAGCTAAAAGTTTTTGAATAGCATTTTGTATGCTTATTAAAGGCGACTAAGCTGTCGAACTGCTATGCTAGGGCAGCAAGCACAATGAATGCAAATATAAAACTGATGTACTGCTTATTCAAATGCTTATTGATTACACTAGTTTACAGCATTTTTGAACTTGGTAAGCTGATGATCATTTTTGGTGTAGAAGCATGCCCTGAGTTCGAAAACGTGAAGGAAAAAAATTACAGTAGAGCGGAAATTTTTTCGACTTTCCATACAAGGTTGATGATTTGGAATCGATTTATGTTCTATTTTTAAGCAAAGCCGCTCACTTCATACATCTCATTCTCCGTAATCAATGCTCCGATTGAGCTGAAATTTTTATTGTAACTCGCCTACATATGACATGTCCAATAAACGTTAAGAAAAAAATTGTTGATTGCTATTTTCTTATTGAAAAAAATACATGCCTCCATATATTTTTGGAAATTTTGCTAAAATTTAAGGAGATCGTTCCAAAAACTCGCCAATATCTGGATTTTCATCAATCTGACGCAAAACCTGCATTTAGATGATCGAATGGTATTATATTCAGCTTTTAAATTATGGAAAAGATTTGAAATTGGTTGAACAAAACGCAAGATATTTGAATTTTAGTAAAATCCATATTTTAAAAAATTGTAAAACTCGATATTGAGCTAAAACTCAAAAACTGCTCTACTTAAAAATTTTTGAAGCGCGGTTTCGAAATCAGCGCTAAATTGTACTTCAAAAATTTTGATCGTTGACAGAAGTTCACGACTTTCGTTTTATTTTGTAAACTAGTGTTACCTGGGTAACATCATTAAAAAACTGCATGTTTCTCGGAATATATCACCTTCTAAATGTTTTACAAAATATGCCGTGCGTTTGATTATGTATTATGCTCGTATAAACCGTTGTCAATACATAATTGTTAAAAATGCCATGCTCTACTGAGGCATGTCAAAATGTAACCTAATGATAAAGTTTCTCGCTTGTACCTTTCTATATAAAAAGTGGATTTATCAACGGAAGAAAAAAAAATGAATAAATGATGTCACCATAATTCCTAAACACATTCAAGACAAAAGCTTGTTGAGCACACGTGGTTTTTTACTTGTTGGGCAGTTTTTATGTAACATTTTTAGAAATATACCAAAAAATCAAATTTTTCCAAACAGTAAATCGTGCATAACTCTAAAATGGATGGAAAAAAACACCATGCTGCCTTCGGCAAAGCTTTTCCTTATAAAATTTCCTATCTTTTTATTGAAAATGTTTTAAATGAGCATTAGGTTGATATACTTTTTATGATGGATTAAAGCCATAGTATATCGAAAAACCCAGATTTATCCACCTAGTGGTGATAGTGCCTTTCTCGTCGAATATGTACTCATGATATTTCTGTCGGCGCAATCGATATTGCCTTAGAGTCAGTGATCAGCCCCAAATCTCTGTGCTTTGGTAACGGACGAGATGGAGGAAATGCTCATAAGGGTGATCTGGGACTGTACTACCTACGAGTTTCGGAATCATGAGAATACTTTATTTAGAAAATTAAGAATTTTATCAACGTCGTTATAGAATTGGGGCACTTATTCCGACGTTATGTTCAACGTATTTTTTTTTCCTGTGAACCATAGGGGGATAATCTGCAAACAGACACCCTAACATCAAGGATAGGGTAGTGTGGGGCTGAGGCCGTCTTCTACAACAATAGTAAAAGTCAGGACTACTCCTCCTCGTACCCACTAAATACTTTCCTATGGTCGCCAAACCCTACGCCACTCCGGAACCAGCATGAAGGTATTGCTTCAGAGAAGGGGCTAGTGCACATCGCACCCTCAAGGTTAGCTGCATAGCCTAGCAGCAACGAACATCGATGACTCGCTCTTGAGAGTCCATCACGGTAGCATGCTGGCGCTTAGCCAGTTTCCCGAGTGGTCCTCGCCACTCCCTTTGTTCAACATATGGGCAGAGCTGAAAGTATCAGTCCTTTCAGTTGACTGCTAGACCACCTTCACTGGAGGCTGATTCATACCAAGATGACAATTACTAGCCATGATAAAACCTTTTTTCTCAGATCACTTTGACAAACTTTTATCTGCACACTTTATGCTATATTTTATTATCATTGGTTACAAGACTCATGTAAAAATTGTAATGTAGTATTTTTAATTGCCAATGCTATATCACATTCAAATTTCAACCACATTACAGAGCTCGCCCTCCAGTCGCATCAAAATTTTGTGCAGTAATTTTAGACGCAAACAAAGGTTTATAAGAATGTTCGGGGCTGATGCGCTTAAATTTCAATTTTTCCATACAACGTTGACCCATCCTACTGTATTTACGTCTCAGGAATCTAAAATGGTGTGAGATCGCTTTATTTTGTTTTTTAGGACTTTGGTTCTCTTACACATATCCATCGCTTGCATTGATTTAGTTCACTTTCGTAATTCCGCTGACCCCCGGAAATGATTCCGGAACACTACCGATAAATTTAAATGTGGTCTGTTAATCAGGTTACCCGGAACTAAAAACACTACCGGTAGTAACTTCTGTGGACTGTGCCTATTTTCTTATTATCCATGCATCAGGTACCTGACAAAAAAGCGATTTGATGTACCGCAAGCATGGGTTTGATTCACTTATATAAAAGTCCACTTCAGTGAGACACCCTTAACCGGTTCCGGAAAATTTACACGGTTCATTTTTACATTTGCCCAATTCCGGCGGGACACCTGAAACCGGTTGTGGTACACTACCGGTGGTCTCTAACGTAATCTGAGGTGATTTTCGTGAAAACCGTTCATCAGCTTATCGGAAAACCGCGATTTAATGAAGCGTATGCATGGAGTTCGGTTCCCTTCTATATTTCACCACATCCGGAGGGACACCGGGAACCGATTCCGGGACACTACTAGTTTTCCCAAGCATGATCTGAGATATTTTTTCTTGGTAACCGTTCATCAGGATACCTTAAAAGCCATTTGCTGTGTCACGAATATTTTTTTGGTTCTCCCTTACATTCGGCCACTTTCAGCGAGACACCTCGAACCAATTCCGGAACACTATCAGTAGTTCCTAATGTGGGCTTAGCTTATTTTTTTGCTGATCGTACAAGTTATCGAAAAGGCCACGATTTGATGTGTCGCATGTATGAATTAGGCTACTTCCGGCGGGACACCAGAAACCGGTTCCAGGATGCTACCAGTTCAGATATGAGCTGAGACTATTTTCCTGCTTACTATTCATCAGGTTACGGAAAAAGCGGTGATTAGATGTGTCGCATGCTTGGGTTTGTTTCACTTCCATATTTGGCCACCTCCGGTGCGACACCCTGAACCGATTCCGCAACACTACCGGTTCAGATATAGTCTGCGACTGTTTTCATATTTACCGTTCATCAGGTTATAGAAAAAGCTGCGATTTGATGTGTCGCATGCATGGGTTTGTTTCACTTTTATATTTGGCCACTTCCAGCGATACACCCGGAACCAGTTCCGGTATGCTACTAGTTTAGATATGGTCCGAGACCATTTTCCTGTCTACCGTTCATAAGGTTATACAAAAAGCTGCGATTTGATGTGTCGAAGGCATGGGTTCGGTTCACTTTTATATTTGGCCACTTCCGGCGGGACACCCGGAACCGGTTCCGGAACACTACCGGTTCAGATATAGTCTGCGACTATTTTCCTACTTACCGTTCATCAGATAATCGAAAATGTCGTGGTTTGATGGCCCCTTCCTGGGGTACCGGTCCGGAACACCTAAATGGCCATAACTCCGGAACGGCTGGACCGATTCAAACCATTTTCAATACGAAACAATGGGATAATATTTCTCGTCGATTGAAACCAAAAGCGTTGTAATCGGATAATATTTGCTGTCCAAAAGTGAGATGACATTTTTGTACACATACACACGCACATACATACATACATACATACACACATACACACACAGACATCATTTCAACTCGTCGAGCTGAGTCGATTGGTATATAAGACTTGGCCCTCCGGGGGTTCTATCAAGATTTCATTTTTCGAGTGAACATATAGCCTTTCGGTACACCTTGGTGTACGAGAAAGGCAAAACGATGATTTGTGTACACTTACAGTAAAACCAAAAATTCGGTATTCAAAAGCTACCTACTTAACATGTCGTTAATTATTTTTCCCTAGTACATAAGGACTGTTCAATTTATAAAACGGACAACTTTACAAGGCTATAAAAAGAAGACGCGTAGTTCAAATTTAACCACCCTTGCTTCGTTGTTCAGTACATCATCTCTCATTATGGTAATAATTTTTGTATCGAATAAAAATAGTTTTATTTTATGGAAAATCGGTCAGGTGTTAAATAAGGTAAATTTTTCGATTGCTGAAAATTGAAAATATACCTATATAACATTATTGTTCACATACAGTATATCGTTTTTAATATCAGAAAAGTATGTGCCATGCTGCAGCAGCATGAGTAATAAACATTCGGGCGAAATTTAAACTCAATTGGAAAATTAGTTGTTGAGATATTAAAGTCTCAAGTGATTTTCAATTTTTTGAATAAAATTCAATGGCAAAGCAAAAAGGGTATGAAAATATTAAATAAACATTTTTTTTTCATGCATTCAGTCGAAAGTAGGAATAATGTGGTTTTAAATGCTGAAAACTGCTTCTTAATAGCATTGCTGGTTTGGTTACTGTGGGTCATTACAGACACAGTAATCAAAACAGTTTCGTTTTTGGAAGGTTCTTCCAAATAACAATGCAACCTAATGCAAATATTGCATAACAATGATGTTGGAAATAAGAAATTTGCATCCGATTATTATTAAATAAGGTGTACAATAACATAGGACCAACTTTGTTGGAAATAAATGAAAACAAGATTCGCTAGAGTCGAAAATCTGCATCAATGGAGCAAAATATATGAATTATTTTAATATGACCATCTTTATGAGTTAAATTTTTGATGAAAAATGCAATTTAAAGTAAATTTTTCTTCGCGTATCATTCAGAGAGCAATATTCTACTACTCTGGACAAATTTTCAGCCGAATCGGTGATGCTATTGCAACACAGGACTTAAATGAACATTTTTTAATAATTTCTATGAAAACAAGGCAACTTACTATATCAAGCTGGAGAATTATTGGTGTATTATTACTGCCCAACTATTGAGCTTTACCTTTGGTAGAATAGTATAAGATTCCAATACATTGAAAACTTCTTGAAAATGTGCATGTTAAGTATGTGGAAAGTTATGTCGAATTTTGAGAAATAGCTTTTTATTTATGTTTTACGAAAACCGCTTCAGTTACACAATAAATTACATTTTGCCTAATGTTATATTTTTCCTACATTCGAGAATAGCTATAGAAAATTATGCAAAAAACTGATAATGATTATACTGAAAAATAAAAAAGATATCGCACAAGCAAGTTGTCCGTTTTATAAATTGAACAGTCCTTAGTTTGAATCTTTATTAATCTGTAGCCTATTTATTGCACCCATACACAAATAGAAACGCTCCATAGAAAACCAAAAAGCGCTCCATAAAGAATGAACATATGTTCCATGAAAATATGCAATGTTGCCTGGAGATAGCTAAAATCATTCAAATTAAAAAGCAAGCGTCAGTGGGAACCTAAAAGCAATAAGGTTCTCAGCGAACATGCACCATCAACAAATGCGCACCTAAAGAGCCGAGCAGACGCTCTATCAGCAGAAAATGTGCCACTAGAAGGTCCACCCGGTCAATATAAATCAACACATCGTGAATTGTGGAATACAGTTCACATCAACAACCAGCAGAAGCAGAATCAACATGTGGCCATTCGGAGATAGCGAAACTATCTCAAATTCAATCACCGCGCATGACGTCGTGTCATACTCCATGGACGGCGCATTTCTGGTAGTCATCATCATCGTCGTCGTCATCTGGAAGTGGCGGCGCAACGCGAGCCGACTCAAGGCTCTGGAAGCAGTTACGAAGAGAAGAAACTTGGAAGTTTGAGTCAGCAGAATAGGTGCGACTAGCACCATTGAAGAAACGTCTGAGTGGATGTCACCCGACACCTCAGAATACAACGGACGATTTGGTGCACCCAGCACCAACGAAGAGCAGCACATCCTCTGAGCGGCGGACACCCGAAACCTCAGAGCGATTCAGCAGAAAACTACTCGGTGCCCACGGCACCAAAATGAAGATAAAGTAAATACAGAAGCTTTGTAAAAAGAAAGGAAGAATAAATCAAGTTAGTTAGTTTTTAGACTCGAAACCGGGCAGTCAAAGTTCTTCAATATCACTGCCCCCGACGGTAGTTAGGCCTAATCTGCTCGTGCAGTTTAGCGCCACTTTTCCATTGCCCATAGATAATTGAGAACGTTCTATACTTTATAAAAATGTACCGGTAAAACATAAAATTTTCTCATTAAATGTGAAATTTTGCACCAATAAATAATACTGAAATGCTCCATAATAAAATACAAATGCTCCATAGAAAAATGCAAATGCTCCATAAAAAAATAAAATTGTATCTATAAAAAATTGAATATTGCTCCATTGAAAAATAAAATTGCACCATAAAAAAATTGAAATTGCTCTATAGAAAATAGACAAATGCTCCATAGGTATTATCAAAGTGCACCATAGAAAATATGAATTTCTCCATGAAAAATTGAAAATCCTCCATGAATAGCATATTCTCATAATTTAATTCGACAGGCCTGAATTGCTTTACATTACACTGGTTTAGTGGTGCAAATGTTTAAAGTTATGGATAATTTTCTTTTTTTTTATGGAGCAAATTGTATTTCATGTGGTGCAGTTTGATAATACTTATGGAGCATTTGACTATTTTCTATGGTGCAATTTAATTTTTTATGGCGCAATTTTATTTTTCTATGGAGCAATATTCAATTTTCTATGGGTACAATTTTATTTTTTTATGGAGCATTTGCATTTTTCTATGGACCATTTGTATTTTATTATGGATCATTTCAGTATTATTTATTGGTGCAAAATTTCACTTTTAATGAGAAAATTTTATGTTTTACCGGCACATTTTTTATAAAGTATGGAACGTTTTCAATTATTTATAGGTAACATTGCACATTTTCATGGAACATATGTTCATTCTTAATGGAGCGCTTTTTGATATTTTATGGAGCATTTGCAATTTGTTATGGTTGCAATAACCTTTTGCCAAATATTTTGGGAATGCGGGATTTTGCCAATTTTTGTACGGTAATAAATATTTGTTAGATTTTTATTATGAAAAATGGCAATTTTTCAAAAATTTCGCTGGGGCGACCTGTAAATGCCATTTCTGAAAGTTGCCGTCATACAAAAGTTTGTTTTTTACACCCTTAGCTATCATTTACAGGATGAGCCCCCAATTTTTCTGACAATGGGCAATTTTGGAACACCATAATCTAAAGTCAAATTGTTCAAAATAACATTGCCTAAAACTTTTCCGAAGAACTAGTTCGCATATGACTGCAAATTTAAAAGTTGTATTCCAGTTTGACGTGGACCTGCCTAACCAAACATTTTGGGAAAAGATGTAGCAAACAATTGCAAACAACTTCTTTGAAGACACTAGTTATCCAAAATAATCGATAACAGATATAGGAAGTGTTTTCCTTCTAAAACGTGGATTCGGACCATTGTGCATCGTTATGCTCATTTGCGACTCTCATTTTTGCAACAAAATGTAATTTACGTTACAAAAAAGAACGCATATCCGTTGTTGTTCATAGATATTTCATTATCATATAAGCACGAATGCAAACGTCAATCCATTTTGTATTGGCCCTTGATCCGCACATGCATCACTGAAACTGGAACACGGATTACCCCCGGAGTTTATTCATTTTTAAAAGCGTACGACTCAAACCACTTCCAATGTTAATCCTTTTCAATTTCATTTGGCCGTGCTCCCACCCAGATTGGCTTGCGGATAAATCAACCTCACTATATTTTTTCCTCTCTTTTCTCCCATCACAGAAAAATAAAAACCCGCCCTTTGCGGACGGTAAGCGGTGCAAGCCGAACGTGTGAATTTCCGGTCGGAAACATACAAGCAACGACAACGTCGAAGCAATGTCCCTCCAAAATGATGCCGACCCAGCTAGCAACTCGGGCTACGGTAGCTCCGATGAAACCGCTTCATTACTGTTAATGTCAGCAAACAACAGCAGCAGCACAACGACAACTACGGGATCAAGTATCATATCAACCATTAGCAAATCTAGAATGGCATCCCATAGCTCTTTCAATGGACCAACAAATCAACAGTCGACAACAAGTGCGACTAGCCCGGTAACAATGCCGGCCCCCGGTGCCAACGCTGCCACTGGCGGAAATAATAGTAGTAATACCAACAAGCCAATTCTCATACGGCAAGACCGAACATCGACATATCTAGCTAGCCCCCAACTGTCGGCGACGGGGTTGGGCGGTTCGGAGGAAAGTGGACACGGAGAGGATGATCAACACAACGCACGCTCCGTTCCCGACATCGAAATGCACTGCCGACTCGAGACACCGGCGATTGCTGTTTCTTCTACTTCGTGCGATGGTCGGGGGACAGCAGCAACAGGTGGTAGTGGATATCAACTGGTACCCTACAACAGATGTCGTGCCTGCCGCAATTGTGATAGACGTGCCTCCACTACGCCGGTGTCTTCGCTACAACTAACCCGTTCAGTTTCGAAAGAAAGCGTCCGAAGTGCACTCCACAGTCGACTGACGGTTCAGCACTCGACTATCCCGCCGGTGTTGATTACGTCGTCGCCCACATCCGGGTCCAGAATCATCCGCCAAAGCTCCCAGCCCGAAGCCAGTTCGCATATCTGCTGTGGCAGCCAGTGTGCGCATGTCTGTGCGCACCCGAGCTCCTCGCTGCGGCAGTTACGCGAACCTGGCGACGGCATCGCTGGCATAGCGGCGGATTCCCTGCGAATCAACGGCGGCATGCGACAGTTCAAACAGGTATGTTGAACGCTTTCCGCACTGGCATGCTTGTTTTTGTGTGTGCGCACAGCGAGATCAGATTTTTATGACTTTTCCTGATACAATGTGGTGTGGTATACTGTGCTGCTCTGTGTGTTTCGAATAATAATTACTTATTGATGTGCAAGCTACTGTTTTTTTGCGAACTGTTGGTTTTTCAAATTGCGATGGTGATGTGAATGAGAAAGCGCTCGTTCCGAATGGTCCGGGACACTCGTGAAGCGCTTTCGCATTCGGAGTTTTCTATTTTCCCCGTTTTCAGGTGCCGTTGTTGGATTTACAGATAAAGTGGATTATATTATAGCGTTACAGTTGGAATTGGCTCGTGCTCGTGTTTTGTGGAGACGCATGGTGGAATGTTCATAAGGGATCGATTTTTTTTTCTATATTGTACTGAGGGAATGGGATGACAAATTTACTTATAAGCGGATGTTTTTCTGTAAAACCAGTACCCAGTGGATCTTCATGGAACCATGTGACAGAATTTTGTTCAACAAATTTAAACTTCAAGTTAAATAACTCCAAAAATCAAAAAATGGAATTGCCTCTTTGGGGCGAAATTGATCAGTATACAATTAAGCATCGGTTGGAAAGGAAAATTCCCTTCTCCGCTTAATTTCGCTATTCTCAAACCGAATAACAGATTTAAAATCTTACAACTAGTAAATTTAATGCTAAAAATGCAAAATTAAATTTTGAAATTTCCCCTTACGCCTATAGGCGTTTGAAATAAGTAATTTCTATCACAATAAATGACTAATTCATTATAAAATGAACTTTTTTTTCGACTATTTCGTGTTCTGATTAGCTTCATAACTTCCCAACGAAGGCTACAAAAAATGTTAAAATAGAGATTTTACGAGAAGTCCTATTATCAATCGATTGTTTAGTAGCAATGATTTCACTTAAATGAGAAATACATTGCAAATTCCTAAAAAAATAAGGCGAAACTATTTTTTTTATGAAAGTAAAAGTCTACACTCATCTCTAGACATCTATGAATCAGATGACGTAAAAAGTTTAAAATCATTACGACGCTTAACCCGATAACGCCCAAGGTGTCTCACAATTTAAATCTTCAAATAAACTTGTTATTAAAGGTCAAGTTTCAATAAAACAAGCATGATTTGACGAAAAAAAATGGAAGTCTATGGTGTATTTCAAAAAAAAAAATCTTCATTGTAGGTCCTCAATATCTGATAATTTTCTCAAGTTCTATTTCAGCACAACTTCTACGCTATCATTATATTCGTATAGATACAATGCAGCTCTAAGCAAGTGAGGGAGTTGATAAACACTTAAAAAAGAATAAAAAAGGACTTATAAATTGGTACAGAAATCTAACCAGATAAATACCTAAAACTATGCAAGGGCCTGGTGTGATGGTTAGAATACTTGACTATCACGCCGAGGACCTGGGATCGAATTCCACTCCCGACAAACTCGCAAAATGTGAGTTCTTTATTCGGTAGGGAAGTAAATCGTGGGTCCCGAAATGAACTAGCCTAGGGCTAAAAATCTCGTTAATATAGATAAAAAAGGCCCTTGTAATTGCATGTACCGTCGTGCGGGGCTTCTTTATACACTTTTTTTATCGTTTTTCAACTTTATGACATTATAACTCCCAGAGTAGTGAATGGATTCTCACAATTTTTACACATAATAATCGTGAGTATGTATGTAAGATGTATGCAAAATTTGAACTAAATCCATCGATAAACAAAAAAGTTGTTCATACACCAATCGGGCACATCTCATATGGTTCCGGATGGGGGCTACTTTGGACATTTTTATCTATAACAAAACTGCATTTCAAATTCCAGGGTTATTTAGAAAACTTCTTTGTACCAATACTGTAGTATACAATATCAGACATGATTTCAATAAATATATGCGTTTTAAGATGGTTCTGTGCTACCTTTGATATTATGAGCAGCGTGATATTGCTTTATCTAAATAGCCTGAAAAAAGGGACCATCAATCCTTTATTTAGGTGAAACGGTCATTTATAATGTATAACGATACAAATATTCGATTGTGTATGCTACATTGATACATTTTGAATGAATTGATCAACCCTTTGAAATTTATGAACTGTAGAAACAATGCTTACAGACCAAATGTTCTGATACGTTATGTTTATTTTATAGGTTTGTTCAATGATTTTTCGCGAGCAGACAAGCAATAAACGGTCTGTTTGAAAAATAATTTCAACCAAATGAAGGAAAAACTATTGCTTCATAATAGTCCCAAAGACATAAAACAGATTTGAACTATATTTAAAATTCAAAAAAATCATATTCAAAAGTGTCCAAAGTTGCCCCGCATTTCAAAAGTAGCCTCGCACGATGGTAGTTTCAACTGCAGTGTTCAACATTTCTCAAATTTAATTGTCTAAAAAATATAAATAAAGAGTGCTCGCTATGTGTAGCATAGCTAAACGTTAAAATACTGTAGAAGTTAGATTTTACACAGATAATGATTTCTGATAATGTAATTGACTTTATCATTCAGTACCCCACGAACTCTCTTAACCCTCGAACGATCGCGCTGTTGTATTTTGTACAACACGTTGAAAAAATCTCGCTTTTTGTACTCAGCATTAGCGTGGTGTTGACGCAGGTAGTCAACCGCGCGAGTTACGGAAGGTTAACGTACTCATCATACGTAACATTTTCAGAAATATTGTATATATTAAAAAGAAAATCGTGCCTTTTAATTGTACTAAGAATTTGCGTCCTCTGACAGAAACGTATTTGACCTCAACTAAAAGGTCTTCTTCAGTGTCTCGTACTTACAGGTATTCCACTAACTCGCCCAGGTTCATCATCATTCCATGCTTTGATATAAAATTTCAACCAGATATACACTACACGGCTTCTCCACTTGTGTTTGTACTATTCCGTGATTTTTTATTCGTGAACAATATGTGGGTTCTATGGTGTTGTTCTGGGCACTATCAAAGTTACATGGAAAAGATAATGTGCCTTCCGGCTACATGACTCACTGGAAGAATAATTGAAGAAATCCTGGTAGCAATGTCAAAAAACGGGAAGAATATTTGGAGGAACACAGGCAGGTATCCTGGCATGAATACCTAAAAGAATCTCGCAAAATTCTCAAGTTTCACAGAAATCTTTGAAAGAATACAAGTTGGAATTCTTGGAACAATCCTAGCAGGAACCTCTAAAGGAATCCTTTACGAAATCCCAGAAGGGATGATTAAAGGAACTCCAGCAGTAATCTCTGAAGGAATGCTGACAAGAAAACTTGAAAGAGACCTTTCAAGATTTTCAAAACAATCCCGGTAGAAATTGCTGAAGGAATCCCGGGAGGATTTACTGAAGGAATTCTGGGAGGCACATCTGGTAGAATCCTGAGTGGTAACTCAGCTGAAAGCTTGATAGGAAACCCTAAAATAATCACAGAAGAAATATCGGGAGGAATTGCTGTATAAACCTCAAGAGGAATGCCTGAAAAACTTTCGAGAAGCCAGCAAGGATCCCGGGACGCATACCTGAAAGAATTCCACTTAAATATATTCCACTGAAAATATACTAGGATTAATCTGTGAAGTAATTCTAGCAGAAATCCATAAATGAATGCTGGCTAGAATTTCTGTAAGGATCCTTTCAGGATTTTCTAAAGCAATTCTGGCAAAACTCCTGAATTTATTCCTGAAGGAATCCCGTAAAAATACCTGATGGAATCCTTAGAGGGATCATTACAGGAATGCCGGCTTGAAACTGAGAAGGAATTTCTGCAAGAACCATAGAAGATGTCTCTATGATCTAGAATTGCTTGAAAAAATCTCGGCAAAAAAAGGTGTAGAATTGAAACTACTTTCTTGGATATGTCCGCCATCTTGGATTTCAAAATTTAATCAAATGTTGACTTCTATTCATCAAGCCCGATCGTTAGATACCTATATTGCATGATAGCATCAAGTGATCAAGCCCGATCGATAGATACCCATATTGCATGGTATTATAGCACATACTACCATTCCGTGGCCGCCATCTTGGATATTGTCCGCCATCTTGGATTTCAAAATGGCGTTGGATACACATTTTCGAGTTCTACTCGATAGATACCCATATTGCATGGTATCATAGCTCAAACTACCATGACCGCCATCTTGGTTATAGCCCCCATCTTGGATTTCAAAATGGCGTCGGATATTCATTTTTGAGTTCTACCCAAGAAGCCCGATCGATAGATACCTATATTGCATAGTATCCGAAGCAGCATTGCCGTTAAATGGCATACATTGTGGAATTTTGGCCGCCATCTTGGAATCTAAGCCGCCATCTTGAATTCCAATACCCCTACTACCACCTCCACATGCTAAATTTGATTGAAATTTCTTGACGCATTCCAGAGTTATGCCGGAACATACGTTATGTACATAGGCGCCAACTTAGGGGGGGCAAGCATGGTTTTGCCCCCCCCCCCCCAATATTTGACGATTTTTCAATTTTCTCATACAAAAAATCAGAAAAACCCGACTTTGCCCCCCCCCCCCCCCCCAATAAAGTGACCAAGTTGGCGCGTCTGGTTATGTATATACATACGTACATACATATAAACATACAAATCGACAAACATACAAAAATATAAACATACAAGCATATAAACATACAATCATACATAAATCGACTTTTGAATGTATTGATTAACAACTCTGCCGAAGAAATGAACTATAAATTATTAACCATTCTCAAGATTCCAGGGGAATAATTTTTTTTCTTGCATTGGAAATGAAGCTCATAGATCGTGACAATATGGAATCTTGGAGCATCGTTTACGCCACCTAGTGAACCAGTCACAGACTATATTATCCACTATGAGCAAGGTATGGATGTCGAGAACATCTTATCTGAAGAAAATATTCAAAAATTTTGCATAATTCGGGAGATATTCACATCATGCCACATTATGCCACAAAAGTTCAGCTTATTGGACGCAGTGGCTTAAATTCCCCAACAGAGGAGAAAAAAAAATTCACATCAAATGGACTGTCCTATTTATAGGACGCTGGGCGGATATGGGTTAAGAGTTCCTAGTATAGCATAACAATGTAGTACCCGAATGATCAATTTCACCCCGCTGATCAATTTGACCCCGGTTTACGGTATTAATTGTCTATCTATAAAAGGAGAAACGAAATGGTTTACATGATGCAGAAGGGTGTATTAATTCGGGTTATTGAGAAGGGGGCGTGATTTGAGTGTAAAAGATGTACAAACGGGGGTCTTGGATGGTTTGTATACATTTCTATGGGAGCATCCATTGAGTACGTCACGCTAAAATTGCGAATTTTCAACCCCCCTCCCCCCTTCGTAGGGGTTTTTCCTATAGGTACTTAATACATTGCTTGTCACACATATACACAGCAGACATTGATATTTAGGACGGATAGACCTGTTCCAGCCTTCCGGTAGGAACCCTGAGGAACCCTGAGGGATACTTTCAAAATTTCACTGTTCTCAAAATTCATGATTTTTCTGTAGAGTTCCTCAAAGCTAACATTTTCAGAATTTCGTGCAACTCTATCCTATGCCTGCTTGTTATTCTTGATTTGAGATATCGAAGATATCTTGTAAAATCGTAGGCACAGAAACAACCCGTTGAACGGTGGAGTTACAAGAAAATCAGCAAGTGTCCCCTTTGGGACCTTACAGAAATTGGTACCGGAGTATTTGAACGCGGTCATTGATGGTCATTGGCACATTGCTATTTGGAACATCACGAAACATCATAAATTTTGAGTCAGAGAACGGTAGAGATGTAAAAAATTCCAAAAATGTTCCATAGGAGTTCTTATCGGAACCGATTCTGGCCTGATTGATAGTCTGAATAGGTCTTTCAGTCTTAAAAGGGTTCATGTCAATGTGTACTTAAAAAAATCGAAATAAATTGATTTATTATAAACTTTAACATTTCTTCACACGTTTTCCTCAAAATTCTCCCATGTTGCCCCTGGATTTTCGGTATTAGTCCCTAACTACTTATATGGACTCTACTAGATAAACTTTGACAAAGATACAGAATTTTGAAAAAATCCTGTTGGAACCTAGTATGTACTGTGAAGTTCAATGTTTGCTTAAAAATCTATAGGGATTCTCTACACTGAACGGCGGCTTGCGGTAATGACCAGCATAAAAATGTTTTTAAATTTACCATGGCAAAACATGATCATCGACCCACCAACGCTTATTGTGTGCGTTTTGTTTCTTCTTACATCAACCGGTTTGATAGCCGAGTGGTAGAGTGCGAGCCCGGTGTTATCAAGCTTCTTGGTTCGAATCCGGTTGCCAACAGAAACTTTTTTTAATTGAAAATCGAGTCCATGGTAAAATTGAAAACATAATTCTGTTGAATTGAAACGAAACTCAGTTTGCACAAATTTAGTGGCGTTGTGTATTTAAATTGACCCTCAGAATAGCAATTTTCACCGCAAGCTGCCGTACAGTGTAGACGCCTGCGTGTTGGTTAGGATGTTAAACAGAACTGGCACGATGGCCCTCCAGCAAGACAGGAGTGTTGGCGTAGGGCCAATAAGTCATCCGTAAAAATCTCCATTGCGAATAACATAGGAGAAAATACGACTCGATACAATCGGCAATGGCCCAGGTGACAAAAAAAATCAACGATTGGAAACCTGGATCATGAAATTGCAAGTCACTTGGTTTCGCAGGATGAGATAGGATAATCAACGACGAATTACAGCCCTGCAACTTCGACATCACTGGACAGAAAGTGTGGAAAAGCGGACATCGAGTGGCTACCTTCTACCAAAGCTGTCGATGTGCATGTTGAGAGTTAAGGACCGTTTCTTCAACTATAGCATCATCAACGTGCACCGCCCACACGAAGGAAGACCGGATGACGAGAAAGAAGCGTTCTACGCGCAGTTAGAGAAAACATACACTGTACGGCAGCTTGCGGTGAAAATTACAATTCTGAGGGTCAATTTAAATACACAACGCCACTAAATTTGTGCAAACTGAGTTTCGTTTCAATTCAACAGAATTATGTTTTCAATTTTACCATGGACTCGATTTTCAATTAAAAAAAGTTTCTGTTGGCAACCGGATTCGAACCAAGAAGCTTGACAACACCAGGCTCGCACTCTACCACTCGGCTATCAAACCGGTTGATGTAAGAAGAAACAAAACGCACACAATAAGCGTTGGTGGGTCGATGATCATGTTTTGCCATGGTAAATTTAAAAACATTTTTATGCTGATCATTACCGCAAGCCGCCGTTCAGTGTACGATGGTTGCTCGCCGCGTGACGTGAAAATCGTTGTCGGCGATATGAACGCGCAGGTAGGAAGGGAGGAAAAGTACAGACCGGTAATTGAATGAATAACGGCCAGCGATACGTAAAATTTGCAGCCTCCTGTGGTATGGTAGTCCGAAGCACTTTCTTCCCCCGCAAAGATATCCACCTGACCTGGACATCACCCGACCACCAAACAGAAAACCATATCAACTAAACCAAATCGGATATAACCAATAATGTCCGCACATACCACAGTGCGAATAAAGATTCGGATCACTACCTTGTCGTTGTATGCATGTGCTCAAAACTTTCGTCAGTTATCAACCATGGGTCGTAGTCGAACGCCGCGGCTCAACATCGAGCAGCTGCAAAACGCAGAAGTGACTCAAGACTACGCGCAGCAGTTAACAGTGGCCCTGGAAACGGTAGAGCAGCTTGGCGCAGCTACACTTGAAGATAGCTGGAGGGACATGCTATCCGACATACACCACCCGCCAATAATATGGAATCGTTGCAATAATCAGTATTGCAGCATCCAAAAAGTTTGGCATCACCCATAATAAGGAGGAAAAATAAAGTAAACCTAGAACCAATTAGGTTGTGGGTACGAGTTGCATTTCGAAAGAGAATTAGGGGGGTCATATGTGATTTGTGCCTCAAAAACCTGAAATAATCACATTTTAGGGTGATGCCAAACTTTTTTGGGTGCTACAATATTCAGTATGAGTGTTGTAATATGCGATTCCATATTTATGGCGGGTAGTGTAGGTATACCTCGACTGCAGCACTAGGGTTCGCGACTCCGAATCACAGTATGACGACGAATGTGAACAGTTGAAATCGAGACGAATGCAGCATGGGCGAGAATGTTGCTACACTCAGGAGGAATTTAGCCGATTGAAAAACAACAAAGCCGCTGGAGCACATCAACTACCAAGCAAGCGTGGAGAAGTACTGGTGAGAGCACTAAACCAGGTCATTGCCAAGATTTGGGAGGAGGAAGTATTACCAGAGGAATGGATGGAAGCCATCGTGTGCCCCATCTACAAAAAGGGCGACAATTTGGATTGCGGGAACTACCGCGCGATCACACTACAGTGGTTTTTGGGTTTTATCACGATCAAAAAAAATTTTACCGTGATATAAACGAAACCGTGAATTTAGTGAAACGAGAAAAATATGTAAATTTTTTATTCAAAATCATTCAGCTGCACAATGTATGAGTCGTAGTTCACATTTTTGAACAGTTTTGGTGGACTGGGCAATGCTGTATTGGTTTTCTATTGATTTCGGAATGTTTTAGAACAAGTGTGATAAAAACGAAACGAAAATCGTGATAAAATCGAATAGAAAGCCGTGAATTCGGGCGAGTAGTGATTAAAACGACTAGTGATAAAACCGAAACGCCACTGTACTGAGCGCAGCTTACAAGATATTCTCTCAAATTTCATGTCACCGATTGCAAGAGAGTTCGTGGGGCAATATCAGGTTGGGTTCATAGGAAAACACGCTACAATGGACCAGATGTTTGCTTTCCGCCAGATGTTTCAGAAAGGACGCGAATACAACGTGACCATACGTCACTTCTTCATCGATTTTAAATCGGCGTATGATATAAACGATCGAAACCATATAAGGCAGATCATGCATGAATACGGATTCCCGGATAAACTGATACGATTGACCAAGGCGACGGTGGATCGAAAGACGTGCGTAGTTCGAGTATCAGGGACACTCTCGAGTCCCTTCGAATCTCGCAGAGGGTTACGGCAAGGTGATGGTCTTTCGTGCTTGATGTTTAACCCAAGCAACACGACTTTTTTCAAAGCCAGTACCAGCAACATCAGTGCAATTTATTCACTGTTCAAATTAAGGACAACAAAACACAATTGCTTCTTCTTTGAAACGCAAAAAGCGCAAATTTTAAATCGATGTGCAACTTGAGCTAGGGGGAATGATAAAAAAATGAAAAACATGTATTCTGACTCGAACCATGGACACCAGGAGAATTACTCACCTTACACACTACACCAGAAGCTTTGTGAAAGATTTGCTGCTCAATGCACCATAAAAGCTGCTGAAGTTACGCGTTACTTCATTGTACCGTCTTTGCCACAAGTTAGAAAGCTGTCAAAATGAAAAGACGCGCAAGTTTTCCGCAACACATTTGGAACCTAATCTGAACAAACAAACCAGAATAAGATGTTTCATGTGTGTTACATAGCACCTTTAATGCAAGCTGACTGTATTGCCACTTGTGAGGAATATGTAAGCTCCGCCTCCATAAATCGATGTTAAATACGATGTTATTTGTAATTCCTATGAAACAAAGCTGCAACTTAACGATATTCGGAGTTTAAATGCAACTCAACTGACAAGATGGAAGTTGCGTGCGCTTTTATTGCAACTCTTTTAGACCAAAGCATAGAAAACCACATTTTGGATGATGTTGCAGGTGCTGCTTGGGAAGGCTTTACAGGGCGTCATCAGAATCTTCGATCATCGCTCTTAAACTTTGAAGATGCAAATCTCGAGTTCTATTGCATGAAATGAGCTGGAAATTTGATCGTTTTTATGCTTACATGTGATGAACAATCGACTATATTTTCAGTTGGATTAGTCCACTGGAACTAGTGATTTGCATCGTCAAAGGTTCAAGAGTAATGATGATGACAGAGGCGAAAGATAGAAAAATTAACACAGGGTCCCGTAGCAGCTTGCCTCACAAGGTTTAATAAGGAGAGCGGGGATAAACATGAGAGGAGGATTTTCACGAAGTCCAATATGCTGCTAGGTTTCGCTTATGATATTGATATTATAGCTCGTAAATTTGAGACGATGGCGGAAACATACATCCGACTAAAGAGTGAAGTCAGGCGATTCGGATTATTCATTAATGTGTCGAAGACGAAGTACATGATGGCAAAGGGCTTTAGCGAGGAATCACCGCGCCCGCCACCCCGAATTTCTATCGATGGTGGTGAAATCGAGCCGGTTGAAGAATTCGTGTACTTAGGCTCACTGTTGACCACCGACAACGATATCAGCAGAGAAATCCAGAGGCGCATTGTGGCAGGAAATCGTGCTTAGTTTGAACTCCGCAGAACTCTACGATCGAATAAAGTTCGCCGTAACACGAAGTTAGCTATCTATAAAACGCTGATTAGACCGGTCGTCCTCTATGGGCTTGAAACATGGACCCTACGTGCATAGGATCAATGCGCTCTTGATGTTTTCGAACGGAACGTGTTGCGTACCATCTACGGTGGAGTGCAGATGGTGGAGTGCAGACGGGACTTGTAGAAGGCGGATGAACCACGAACTGCATCAGCTGCTGAGAGAACCGCTCACACCGCGAAAATGGGGAGGCTTCGATGGGCGGGTCACGTCATCAGGATGTCGGATAGCAACCCGACTAAAATGGTTCTCGATAGTCATCCGACCGGTACAAGGAGACGTGATGCGCAGCGAGTTAGGTGGGTCGATCAAGTGGAGGACGATCTGCGGACCCTTCGCAGAATGCAGAACTGGAGACACACAGCCATGGACCGAGTAGAATGGAGACGACCGGTAAGTACGGTTAGGTAAGAAGTATGAAATGTTTTCGTTCATAGGTCTGGCCATGATAAACCGGATGAAAACCGCATTGGTTGGGTTAAATTGTTAGGTCCCTGCATACCATCTGCATATTTCCAAAATTAAGAATAAATAACACGACCATGATGAATATCGTACCAAACGTCATTTCATCAGTCCATCAGTAAACAAGCCTTTTTCAACTGTAACGCTTCAAACCGCGAGTCTTCTGTTTTTCCATTTTGATCCCACAACAGATGTATACTTTTCCTCACATACAAGAAGTGATGATCTCTTTCCTGGTATCCACCGCATCCATCCATGTACGTATAGGTACGTGGTGGTTGGTTGGCAGCAGAGAGCAGACACGAAAACACTAGAAGAAAACAGCAGCAGCAGCGAACACGTGTTGCGCTTCGAAAATAGCCTGGCTTAAAAATAAAATCGCCACTAGCACCCCCTCTAATGGCCACGCTAATTTCCCTGCTTTTGGATCTTTCTCCCATCTCACTCACCACCAGCATATGGCGATGTAATCCCATGTCTTGCGTACCTACCAACAACGTATATTACACATTGCGAGTAAATTAACTTAAAGTCGAGCAAATGGTTCTCGGGTTCGGTTCGGTGGGTAAGTCCGACCAAAGATGACGTTCAGGGCCTGGTGGTGATGGAGGAGACAGGCTGGTCGGTTGGTTGGAAGGTGGAGAATCTCTAAGCAAGACTGACGGAGTGAGTGCCGATTAAATTCTCCAATCGAGAAATCCTCCTTGATACATGTTATGTGAAAATAGAATCTCCTTTGAAATGCAAACAGATCGCAACCGACACGGATCGACGTGGTTTGGGATTTTGAACGTGGTGCGCATCGATTGATGGAGGGGCGTTCTGGTCTGCAATCGAGCGATTTATTGCACTGAGGAGGAGGGTTAAAGCCGCGAAACGATGACGACGGTCGAACGGCGGTGCTCTGGTGGTGTTCTGTTTTCGATTTTTTGATGGGCTAAGACCTTGCGATGGCCAGAATAGACAAGAAGCGGATTTTTACTGCCCAATGTTGGAGATTATCTAGCTTTTGGAGCATGGATGATAAAGTTGGACAAATGCTTATTAATGAGCAAAGAAGCATGAATTGTTTGTGGTTTTGATTTGAAGATTGAATTCAGCCTACAAATTCATACCAAACTGTTGGTTAAAATATTCAAAACAATCTTATACCATTTCATGATTGCCTATCAAGTGAATCATTCACTTGTGAAAGTAAGTTTTGAAGTAACGCTGTACAAGTAATCCAACAGAAAACCCATGGATTTTCAGCGATGATATCATGTATAAGGAGAACGGCATAAATATGAAAAAGCCCTTTCACTACTCGCTGTCCATTAGGCTGCGGCTTATTTTTCAAAAGTTGTCGAAACCTGAAATTCGTAAGCTACAAAAGCACACCAAAAGATTTGAAATCGGTCAAGCGGCTAAAAAAATATCGGGTTCCAAAGTTATTTTTTTTTTGTAAAAAGAAGAAAAAAATAAATTAAATCTTTGAAAACTCATATTTTGCGTGACTTTGGAAAAATGTAAAGTTCTACAAGTTTATTGGAAATTTAATTTGTGAGAGATTCATAAAAAAAGATTGAAAATCGGTTGAAAATGGAAAAAGATATGATACTTAATGTGGAAACACTTTTTTATTACTCGAAAATTCAACTTTGAGGCAACTGCGCCACCTCTAAATCTCAATATTTTTGGCTCAAACTCAGAGGTTTCTCTTTTTAAGTCATTTGAATCCAAAAGAGCTTTCGAATTTCATATCTACATTTTTTGGAAAATAAGCCGCAGCCTACTGTCCATGAACTACAAAGACTCAATTTTGGAAATCTCAGAAGGAATCACTGGTGGAATTTCTGAAGAAATCTCAGGAAATCTACAGAATTTCCAAAGAGATATCTGAGTGAATCCATGGAGTGGAAAATTTTCAAGAGGAATCCTTAGATAAATTTCTAAATAAATTCATTAGGGAAATTATTGATTGATTGATTTGCCTTTATTATAGAGATTTTTAGCCAAGGAATTTATTAAACATTCCATGTGTTCATCAATTAATTATAATTATAAATGGAGAAATTTTTGAACGAAACTATAGTAAAATTTTAGAAGAAATTTCTCGAGGAATTCCTAGTAGAAATTTTGTCAATGTATTTTTGGAGCAATGTTTAGATGCATACCTGGAGAATTCCCCATCCCTCTTGAAATTTCTGAATAAATTCCTAAAGGAATTTTTGAAAATAAAATGAAAATTTTTTTGAAAGAATCTATGGAGAACAATCTTTGAAAAGCTTTAGAAGAAGTACTGATGGCATATTTGAAGAAACGTTTTTGCGAATCTTCAGACTAATTTTTGAAAAAATCATGGTAAACTTCGTAGAACTTTTCTGGAGTATCTTTGGACAAAATTACTAAAATATTTTCTGAAAAATTTTATGGAAGAATTTCTGATGTTATCTATGGAAAGTTTTTTTAAGATAATACATCGAGACATTCCTGGAAGAATCTATAGAAAAATTGTGGCAGGAATTCCTGCAGAAATTTCTAGAGCAATCGTTGTTGGCATTTCTCAAATAAAGTCTTGCAAGTTTTTTTTTTTCAGAATTCGTGAATGAAATCCCTGGTGAAGTTCTAGAACTATGTTTGTAAGATTAGAGGAATGCAAGGCTTTGTAAAGTAAATAATCCTTGGAAAAAATTCTTTAGGAATATAAGAGGAGTTCCTGGTTTTTTTATGAAGGAATTGCTGGAAAAAATGCTGAAACAATCCCAGAGAGAATTTCTGAAGCACACCAAGACTTTCTTAATGGTTTGCTTAAAACTCGAGCAGTCGCCTCTTTGACAACCTGCAGCGACGCCGCGCTCACGCTGTGTATCACAAGCGTGCATTTTTCATGGAAAGTGTACTCAGTACACGACGCGACCGCTCCCGGGTTAAAGAAATCCTCTTGAAATTTCCGAAGAAAGAGGAATTTCAAAAAATAAAAAACCAAGACAAAGTTTACCAATGAACCCATGAGTGGTTTTTTGAAAAAATCTTTGGAGGAATAATTAGGATTTTTTTTGGAAAAAAATCTGATGCAATACTTTGGGAATCTTTAGAAATTTCCAGGAGGAGTTTTCAACAAAAACAATGTATTTTCTAAAGAAATCCATGGATGATTTTTCAAAAGGAATTCTTCGATTTCAGGAGAAATCTCTGGAGAAATTTTGGAAGAAATTCCCACAGCAATTCCCGAAGGTAAACCCAGTGGCAAATTAAAAAAAAAACCTACGAAGGCTGTGAATGATTTTTTTTTTCGAGAGCTAAAGGAGACATTTTTAGAGAAATTTCCAAAAGAATTGGAAGAGGAATTTCTGTATGAGGTTTTGGAAGATGTTTTGAAACAAAAATCCGGGATAACATAAAAACACGTATATTCCCAAGCAGGGTTCCTGATTTCCACTTTTCAACTTCTTCCACACTCGAATACAGTCAGCACACGCTAAGAAAATGTTACTTTAAAATGAGTAAGATTCACACAAAACTGAGCTAAACTGGAACAGCTCAAAAAATGAGTAAATTGCATTTCCAGCGATAGCGCTGGCTTAAGTGCAAAACTCCAACTGGTTTAAGCCGTATAATATTCTTCGCATCATCAAGAATATTATACGGCTTAAACTGATGAGATTTTCGCACTTGGGCCAGCGCCATCGCTGGAAAAAAAAAATTACTCAATTTTGAGTTGTCCCACTTTAGCTCGAAAATGAGTGAATTATCTGACCGTGCAGCGAAAGGTTGTCGCTTTAGTTTGTGTGTTTGCTTATCAGTGACGACAGCAAACACCGGCGAGCGGTGGGAAGTCATACATGGAATTCAAACATTCGTCCACATTCGCATCGCAAGCGATTCGTGACCGATATTGCGCGTACGAATATTTGAAGTTTTCAAAAAATGTTTATTATTTTCTTTGCTAATCTAGTATTTCAACAACAATACTCTAAAAAGGTATGCATTAGGGGTGGTGGGGGTAAAGTGGACAACCTAAGCATTTTGGTCGTTTCCCGCGGAAATGCGGCAAAACCCATCCACTTTTCCGAGTAACATGGAAGATAATGATATACTCTAGAAATCTTGTAAGGGGTTGCATTTAAAAAAATATTCTTTTCTGTGATTATTTTCTTCACCAAATCGTGCATCAAAATAGCGTGAAAAAAATTGGTGGGGGGTAAAATGAACAAGTCGTTAAAAGTTATAGAACAGCATATTGTTTCTATGTTTTTAAATACACACTATCAAATTTCATACGATACCTTTATTTTGTTGTTTTCAAACTTTTGATACAAATTTTGAAACACTCTTAAATAATTATTGTAAAAATAGTGTGAAAAACAAGCACTGTTTTGGATGAAAATTATATTTTGTTGATATAAAATATTTTTTATAACTTTATACATCAATTATCTCACGATAGGTATGATGGCTGATGATTCTGAAGTTTGCAAAAAAAAAATATGAAATTTTGGTGAAATTTGAACCGATTGTCCATTTTACCCCCACGGTCTGATTTTGTTAAAATTATTTCCAAAACTTTATTTTTTTTTCGGTCAATTATATTCTTCTACCTGGACTCTATCGGTTTAGGGTGTAAAACTTGTAATAATTTGAAAATAACTTACGAGAAAACCTTAGCAATTATAAGCAGATTTTACATCATTTTCGTTGTTTCATGTGATTTTTTAAGTTCTTGTCATCTTGAAGAGATTTATTTGATTTTAATGTTCAAGATCAGCAAAAGTATTATGATTCATGCTTAGGCATAAGCTTCAATCGTTGAAACATTTTAAAAAACAATAAAAGCCATGAAACTGTACCCTGTCCACTTTACCCCCACCACCCACCCCTACATGCAGAAATTCTCTTCTAGTTATGATAATAGCCGCTTCGATCGCACACCAACATTCGTCACCATTCGCCATTCATTCATTCGCTTGCGATCCAAACTGCGACGATCGGCCACGAATATTCATGTGAACCAGCTTGCCCATCGCTTCCCACTGTTGATGGGGTTGCGTGTTTGATCACGACTATCCGTTTGCTGCATCTTTCTCGATTCGCTTCAGCGAAGAGGAGTGAATATGAATGGAGTGAGGCGAATTTACCGATCCTTCAATAATATCAGAAGAAATCTTTATTAGCTTACTAGCTGTCCCAGCAAACTTTGTCTTGCCGTCTTGTGGTGGTTTGACAACTGTTGAGCTCAAAATAGCACCGCACTCTAGATTGGTTTCAATTCGATCGTGTTGATTGCCTCCCAGGTCATAAAAAATCAGCATTTTGTCTATTTTCTTATATTTTTAGTTCATTTTCCTAACTTTTTTTACATATAAACACGACCACCACGAATTCGAATCTGACCATGCAAGATTCATTCTGATCGGTTCAGCCGTTCGTGACTTTTGTTGCCTCAAAGGGAAGTCAAACTCATTTTTATATATATACTAGCTGTCCCGGCAAACTTTGTCTTGCCAAGCTGTGGTGGTTTGACAGCTGTTGAGGTCATCGCAGCAACGCACTCTAGATTGATTTAATTTTGATCATGCTGAATTTTTTTCCCGGCTCATGAAAAATCCGTATTTCCACAATTTTCATACTTTTTTAAATGATTTTCGTAACTTTTTGAACATATAAACACAGCCACCACGAATACGAATCGAACCATGCAAGACTCATGCTGATCGGTCCACCCGTTCTTGAGTTTTGTTGCCTCAAAGAAACTTCAAACTCATTTTTATATATATAGATATAGATTCTATGGAATCCCGGAGGAATTTCTGAAGGATTTTTTTTTGTGGTATTTATGAAGGAATCCGTGATATTTCATAAAGTATCTTTTATAGAAATTTCGGAAGGAATGATTGGATGAATACCTGGAAAATTTCTTAAGTAATCAGACTTGCCAGACTTTCTAAAGGAATCTTTGAATAAAACATATATAAAACAATCTATGCATAAAAAATTCAAGGATAATAAGTAACATTTCTAAAGGAGTTGCTGGAAAATATCTTAAAAAACCTCTGGATTTGTTTTATGAAGGAATCGCTGGAGAAATTTCTGAAGTAATCCCTCGAAGAATTTCTTAAGGCCACCATGGAAGATTTTCTTAGAGAATCCCTTTTGAATTTTCTAAAGGAACCCCCAAAGGAGTTTTTTTTAAGAATCTGTGAGGGAAGGTGTTTGGAAAATATACCGAACATTTGTAGGAATATTTACACTTATTTCTGAAAAAATAAGTCATGGAACACTTCCTGGAACCTGGTGGTCCCATTTCAAAATTGTAAAATAGATAATATTTGGTCATATATGTAGAAAAAGTTAGGAAAATAAACTAGCAAAATAAAAAAAGTCAGTGTCTGTAATAAAGAAAAAATAAGTCTCGTTTTGCATCGTTGACATATCTGATACTTTTATTAAGGGATTTCAACTGATAAACATAAATTTTCTCATAAACATCACTTTAACACTGCAAAACTGCCACCTGATTAATCCTGTGACAATCTTCAACATTCTCAAGTTTCAGCCAGTCAGTCCTCAGCCGAATCTCCACCATCCAACCAAACAACCAACCATCGCAATGCCACCACTATCGCTCAGCAATAACACTTTCACTCGGCCATAACCGATCCATCCGGAAACAATCTTGATTGATGGCTTCCCGCTTTAAAATTCCCAATTGACTAACATTGCTGTTGTCTCTGTTATACCTACTTATGTTTCATTTTAATACTCCAACGGGGATTTGGGTTTCGCTTGGCGTAGTGCTTATTTTGGGGATGATCGCTAAGAAAGTGTGCTCAGCGTTTTTTTTTGTCACAAACGACCCAAGAGGAAGAGACAGTGCACAATGGGTCCAGAGCCGCATTTACGAAGACAAAAATGTTTGTGCCTAAACTTAAGTTTTAGATACATGGTGTCTTTGGGAAAGTTTCTACATATTTTTTGACCTTTTTTCTCATTATTGTGACATTAGGGTGGTCCCTCTAGTTTAGCTGATCCAAACATCTGCTTTATAATAGTTTTATGTACGCTTACAAAATGTTCTAGTTGTAAAAGAACTTATTTGGAGCAAATTTGCCGAAGAAACCATTATTTTATCTCTTATGGTCCCTAACTTATATTTTTTTAAAAGAATCATGTTGAGGTGATCCATGAAATTCAGTTTTCTTGCAATAACTTTTAAGGTGAATATATAACGAAGTTTTCAAGAGCACAAATCTGAAGAAGCAAATGATCGATTGTGTTGAAAAGTTGATCGATTGATGACCAATCGATCAACTTTTCAGCGTAGTGAGTCATTTGGTTCTTCAGATTTGTACTCTTGAAAATTCGAGGGGTGGCTTCGTTATGTATTCACCTTAACCCATCAGTTTCTCGTAAAAACTTTGTTCCGAGCACTGTTAGAACTATCTATGACGCATATTTTTTCCAAAGAGCTCAGTGTTATATCTCTCATAATTAAAAAGATATTGGCTTTTTTCTTAAAAAAATCTTTTTTTTTTTTCAAAAAGTCATATCTCAATACGGAGCAAATGGATTTTGAATCGCCTAATTGCATTGAAAGGATCGTACTCTGTTCTATTGATGGTGAAAAATTTGTGAGTACCTTTTTCGATTGAGTTTTAAAAATACGGTTTTTTAAATAGAAAATCAGTTGTCACTCTTAAAATCGATGAGATACAAACTCGGCGTCTTCGATAATATTGTGAGTTTTTAAATGCTCTGAAAGTGCTCAGAATGAAATATAGTGAAAAAATCAACGCATAAAATTATATTGAATAAAAACGGGGTTTTATATGGAAAACAGAACATTTCAAGAAAGTTCAAATCGTTTTTGTTAGACAGATCGAAATAACCATTTCGAAAAAGTTTAAACTTGTTTATATTCCACATTCCGTCAATAGACTCAACTTTAAAAGTGATTTTGAGCTAATTTCCATCAATTATATTTTAATTTTATCTCTTCAATCCATGAATAGCGAAAACGTAAGACACTGGTAAATATTGATGTTAACATAAAAGCCTATCAAAAATACATAATTCACGAAATCTTACCAACATTGTGCCTTAATGGTAATGACAGTATAAATAAACAATGGTTCTAAAATGAAATGGATGACCATTTATCAAGCTACATTGATCTGTCTAACAAAGAAGAGTTAAATTTGCTTGAATTGTTTCGTTTTCCATATAAAAATCCATTTTTGTTCAATATAATTTTATGCGTTGATATACTTTGTTCTGAGCACTTTCAAAACATCCAAAAACTCACAATATTGTCGAAGACGCCAAGTTTGTATCTCATCGATTTTAAGAGTTACAACTGCTTTTCTATGTAAAAAACCATATTTTTTAGAATTCAATAAAAAGCTTCAAACAAAAAAGTTGAGTACAATTTTTCCACCATCAATAGTACAGAGTATGATCTTTTCAATGCAATTCGGCGATTGAAAATTGATTTACTCCTTTTTGAGATATGACTTAAAAAAAGTGATTTTTTGAAAAAAAAAAGCCATTTATTTTTAACTCTTAACCACTTAACCTATTTTACAGCTCTTTTGTTCACTGCACTTACGCTTTGTGCAGCGCCTAAATGTATTCTATTATATTCTTATTCTACTATATCGAACTGGTTTGCCTTGGTGCTGCTTTCACTGTTCTACCCTTTCCTTGGTAAAATGATAAGCAAGATGATGAAATGATGTGTGGCTGATGTTCCTATTCCAGTCCGATAGAGGGTCGTCCATTATGGGTTGCCATTCGCCGATATCCAATTATTCGGGTCCGTTTGAGCTATGAGAAGGGGGGAAGAGCAACTGACGAAGTGCCGGGCTGGGATCGAACCCATGACCATCCGCTTATGAAGCGAACGTGTAGTCACTGCGCCACGGGCCCCGGCAATATATTTTTTTTTAACTTTGAGAGGTAGAACATTCAGCCCTTTGGAAAAAATATGCATCATTGATAGTTCTAAAAGTGCTCGGAACAAAGTTTTTTCGAGAAACGAATGGATTAAAAGTCATTGCAAGAAAACTAAATTTCATGGATCACCCTAACATGATTTTTTTTTTTAATTATAAGTTAGGAACCATAAGAGAATAATGGTTTCTTCGGCAAACATGCTCCAAATAAGTTCTTTAAAACTTTGTAGAATATTTTGTAAGCGTACATAAAACTATTAAAAAGCATGTTTGGATTTTGGATCAACTAAGCTAGAGGGATCACCCTAATTTCACAATTATGAGAAAAAAAGGTCGAAAAATATGAATAAACTTTCCCAAAGACACCATGTATCTAAAACTTGAGGTTTAGGCACAAACATTTTTGTCTTCGTAAATGCGGCTCTGGGCCCATTGTGGCAGTGGTTTCACTCGACTGGTAGATACTGATACTCAAAGTTTTCGGCTCCGGAGTCATCGTAGTTATATACCCAACAGACGTTCCCAGCACACCACTCTATCTTCGACGGATTCATGTTTAAAAATTACGACAAGCCAACGCACGATATATGTAGTCAAACGTAAACGATAGAACCAATTATGTAAAACTGTAAACAGAAGTCGAGCAAAAAGTCGAAGAAAAAAAAAACCCTTTTCAGTTTCCTTAGAAGAAGGCTGCCAAACACAACTGAAACGTTTAGCAGTTAACAAATTACCAATTTGCAAGACTGAACAACCGAAAGCTCCGAGTATCAGAAACATCTTTTACACGTTCAAAGTTTGAAGTCTCCTCTCCAGAAAAATGGTATATTTTTAAGCCCAGAGATCCGCAAAATTGCGTCCGTCCGAGTCTAGGTAACGTTCAATCTATAGAAACATGTTCTGTTCCAACGCGGGCATCATTTACACCTATTAACGGTGCATAGAAAAGTGTTATTGTGTCATAAATAAAAAAAAATAAAACAAAAAATGCCAATCATAAAAAAGAAATAGTCTTTGCATGTCACAATTTGACTGTAGAACGAAAAGCTGCGAAAGGCCTCAAGGTGAAAATAGCTCCTAGCCCGAATGGAATCCACAATGAAGTTCTAGAAACTACTACAGGGTTAAACTCGCCGAAACCAGGACGCCATTTACATAATGTGATTATAAAATAGGTGCAGTTTGATGAAAAATCGTCATTTTTGTCACCATGTCAGCCCCTTGGCAAGCGAAGGATCCATCAATTTAATCAAACCAAAGTGGTTTTCATCCTTTATTATCATACTCTAGCGAATAAGCAAACGAAATTTAGAATCCCAGACTTTTATGTAAAAGGCGGCCTGGTGTCAGCGAGAATTATCTTGCACAGGCGCGAGTCGCGTAGACACGACGAAACTTTTTTTAATTCAAATTTTGCTCATGTATGAGCTTCTATCTGAAAATGGTTTGCTCGTTAATTGTTTTGCAATATTCTTCACCTAGGCTAAAATATTAACGACACATAAAAAGTGATCATTCTTAATAAATAACTCTAAAAGTCCCAGTGAAGAAACAGGGGTGTTAATAAAATTTCCAATTGTTTTGTTTTTCTCAATTCGTATAGTTGGATGTTGAGAAAAAGTCTGCGTAGTTTTCTGCTATTCTGCTATTCTGCTATTATCAACGCACCCCCTGGCTTTCGCCCATCTGCGTTGTCTTTTCACTGGGCAATACGTCTACCAATTAATGTTTATGGGCTTGCCGGACCAAGTCATGTAGCTAAGCCAAACACCCCACCTACAACTGTTGGGTAGGCACCATTGTCCCGCCCACTGGTCTTTTACAGCTAGTTGTAGGTGCATGTGTGCGTGTAAGTATTGGTGTGTGTGTTAGTGTTGGTGTATTGTAGGCGCCAACTCGTTCTAATCCATTCTGATTGCTAACACCCTATCGAACCATTGCCCTTTAAATTTGGAAATCTATGAAATAGAATGAGTTAAGCGCCTGTTAATAGACGATCACAGGCTCCTGTGAGAAAAAGTCTGCGTAGTTTTATCAATGAAACTTGTACGTAAATTTTTTTTTTGATATAAACAATTTATTTTTTTTGCTTTTGCTTGTTTTGAAAATCAATGCAAAAATTCAAGAAAAAAGAATAAGAAGCATTTGACTATCCTAGGCTAGGTGGCAAATTTTGAGGGGGGACGTCAGCTTCCTACAGAAAAATGCTTTACAAAATAAAATTGTTAAGGTTTTTGGAATTATATCTAACATATATCCGCGATGAGTATGACTCACATCATAATTTTTTTTTTTGTAAATCCTTCATACAGGGGATAGACAAAATGATCGGGACAGGTTAAATTTTCGCATTACAGAAAATATTCAACTATCTGTAACTTTTCGAAAAGTGCATCAAATATTCTCAAATATCCACTATAAGTTAATCAACTAGTTTTGTATCAGTGGTCGAAATTTGAAATCGATTGGGCTATTCTGCACGAAGTGATAAAGATTCTAGAAAAAAGTATAATTATTCGATAGTCAACTTTGAGCTGTTATATCTTCAGATTTAATGAACCGAATGCAATGAAATTTTGACCATTTATAACTTACATAATGAACTCTTAAAAACGGTTGAGTTAACTTGAAATTATAAACAAGAGACAAAGTTATAGCGATTTAATTTATTTTATGATTTTTTTAGAAAATTGATGTATTATTAATATGCATCCCATTACTTTTTCAATTAATTGCCGGTTATGTTGTTACTTTCCATCACAACATATTTATATATAAGTCAATTAGAGGGAATTTGATTGAACTATAATTAGCATCTTAAATTTTGAAACGATGTTGAAGTTTTGGAAAATTTGGTGATTTATTAGAAAAATTGTCTAATCGTTATAATTTTCTTCAAAAATTTTAAGTTAAATTAAAAGTTTTTCATAGCCCAGTATATAAGTCATAAATGGTCAAAATTTCATTGCATTCGGTTCATTAAATCCGGAGATATAACAGCTCAAAGTTGGCTATCGGATAATTTTACCTTTTTCTAGACTCTTTATAGCTTCGTGCAGAATATCCCGATCTTTTCCAAATTTTGTTCACTGATACACAGCTAGTTGATCAACTTACAGTGAAAATTTAAGAATATTTGATACATTTTTCGAAAAGTTACAGCTACTTGAACATTTTTTGAAAAGCGAAAATATAACCTGTCTCGATCATATTGTCTATCCCCTGTATATCGTCAAACATCTTCGAAGACATCATTTCAACCCAATAAACCTCTTTGGAATAATTATGTTTGAAGAAGATAATTAGATTTTATTCATACCCCCTTTGCAAAAGTTAGGTGAAGAATATAAAAAAAAAAATTGAAAAACATTTTTTGACAGAAGCTCATAAATGCTCCCAAGTAACACAGAAAACATCTTTGGCAATCAGAATGTCAAAGGATGTATTACAACAGTAATATAAGTGAATCAGAAAACACGTTTTGTTTTAATTATGCTCTATTTGTGTAAGCCGATAGACTATTGACGACATACAACTAAAAAAATTACTTGAGTATCTCAAGTCTAAAATACGTATATAATACGAAAATATAACATTACTGGAGCATCACGAACGAAGCACAACTTTGTTTAAATTAGAGCAACAGATGATTTTGCATTTAGCAGCAGGTTTGAATTTTTTGAATGTTCATAACTGCGGCCAAAAAATAAACACAGATTGCTGCGCAGCCGCAATGGCTCATAGATTGCTCCGAAGGATCTCCGATGAGTAAGATAATGTGGAAGTGGAGTCACGTCAACTGTTGCAGAGCGGCTGTAAAAAAAGAATCATTGCGAACAAGTTGGTGATGAATTTGGTGGCATAACTCGTCGAATTGTTGATGTTGAAGGAGTAGATGCACGGCGGCATAGTAGCTGCTCACAAATATTCTTGGGCGTCACCAAGCTTTCATTATGGCCCTCTCATCACCAGCAAATCAGATAACAATTAATCCCCTTTGTGCCCAAGATCGATTGTCGATTGTCCATCTAATAAAAAAACTGAAATTGGATTCCGAACCTACAACACAACGAAGAGTACTTTTGCTTACTTACTGCAATGTTTACTTTTTTTTATTTTGACAGATGCTCATTTTAATATAATGTCTTCTAAACTAAGCTGTAATTTAGCTATTTTGCCGTTGCAAATATGATCACAAAACATAGTTACAGCTCTGCAATATGTTTGTTGAAAATATGTTATTTAAACGTATTATATTCCTAAATAATGGACGCAGTGGTTAAAAGGCTCTACAGATGAGGAAAAAAACGTATTATAATCGTAGGAACAACCCCTTCCATAAATTTACTGTAAGGTTGTTCTGCGGATGTATTATTAGCGTAATTTAAACATACTTCTGCATCCCAGCGCAGAGTCGGTTGACGTGGAGTTTAGAGGAATAATCCAGATTACAGTACATGGCAAACATATGTATACTAGATAAAAAAAATGCGAAAAGTTAATGTTTTTATTTACGTTGTTTTGTCTCAAATTCACAAGTAAACTATTTTTTTTTTCAGTGAAAAATGCTGAACTCTAACGTGAGCCAAAAAGTAGAAATAATTATCAGGTCTAAAAAATATGTATTCTAAATTCCGGTACTTGTTTACATTTTATGTACGGCACTGTAAGAATCGTTCGATATCTGCCATATTGTTTTTTCGAGTGGATTCCAGAAACGGATGCAAAAACAACCGATTTTGGTTGACTTATGTTATTATTGTTAATTTATATAAGCAGCGCTTAAAATATGAATGAGCAAAATGAGAAGTTTCACCATAAATCGGGAAGCGCATGCAATATAGCGCTACTATTTTTGAGAGTAGACCATTTTCTGGAGAGTTCTCCGAATATTTTACAATCATTGTCTCAATATATCCATGTTGCATGTTTAAGTCGTCGACGAGGCCAAAATTTTGTATATAAATAAAATTTATTTTGTTTGTTTTTTTTTTGTCTAGCATTATTCTGGATACTACAAGTACTTATAACCGATACTTTGTATCGGTTATACAACTTCCAAAATGCTTGATTCCAACCAATGCAAATGGTATGTTGTACAAAAATTTTTTGCAAGTTATATCACTGAGAAAATATTTTATTAAAACTAGTACATGTGATAGCATTCTATGTGTTTTTTCCAAGTTATATCATCGATAAATATCTTGATATAAAAAAGGGAATTGAATGGTTTGTAGTAATATGGAAATTTTTAGTACTATAACATGTAAGATGTTTTATAAGCCGCCATTTTTTGCGCTGTTTTGACTTTATAAGTGTTCAAAAACGAGTAAATAATTCAAGAAAAATACACAACACTTAGTATGAATGGTGAAATTTAAACTGTTATATAACATGTTGTGTTACTTGGGGCTCTTTAAAAAAATTGGCATCTCTTAGATAACAGTATTCAGAACAAATACAAACATCTGTAGGACAGCAAAGTTGCTTCAGGTTTCAGTTCATTCAGGTTCTTCTTCCTGCTTGCGACAACAGAGACACGAAAGCGATAAAATAAAGACGTTGAAATTGTGTTAAGATTAGTGTGGATCGTGATTGTTATACCGTCGCAAGAGAATGGGAAACGGAAAATGTTTACTTTAAGCTTGCTGGGAAATATTCAAGTGTGAAAGAAAATCTTTCGCAAACACGACGCTCCGGCGTTGAGCGATGCGTTCATTTATTGCTACTCTGAATAATAGTTGATACTTGGATAAGCTTTGTGATAACATTTTACCCTATGACTATATATCTTTGCACTTTCTCAAACTGTAGCATTATTTTCTTCAATTTCCACTCATCACCTATCTCTCTATCTATCTGTTCCATTTCCGGTTCTGTTTCAATTTCTTCAATTTCTTCGTCCAACTCGCATGGAAACCCCTTCCTCGTTGGCCGTGCAGCTCGTTGCACGTCGAAAGGAAAAGGAGAAAGAAAAGGTGTGTGGTATCTGTTATCCCGAGTGTGGCACTTTCTAGTACACTGTAGTTGAAAAAAAAAGGAAAAAAGAAAATTGACAACAACAGATGGGTTTGCACTAGCTGTGTACAGTCCAAGATTTTCGCTTGATAGTAGATTTTTTTTTCACGGGACCCGAGAAATACGGCGGAAAATTCAGTGATGGTGTTGCCTGTTTGACATAAAGTTGTACAAAAATCCATTAAGAACACCTGCGCTGCTAGCGAACACAATATAAACGATACCAGCACATGCTATGTAAATATGGTGCCAAGTGATAGTGCTTTAGATTGTAAGGTTGTAACATAATGCGATAACGTTTTGAACCATCGAAGTAAATTAACACACAGTAGAAAGAAATGCCAATTTTTGGAATTGATTTATGACTACACCGTTCGTGTAGGGTAAGCGTTCCGATTTTGCAAAACAAATGATTATAGCACTATTTGTTCTAGCGTATCGCGCCACTTGGGCGGTGGCTTCTATATTTGTCTGTTTGCCACTATAACTCCAGTCAATTTGAACCAATTGTTTTGAAATGTTGTACACGGGTAGATACTATACCTATCTCACCACATTCCAAAAGTTGTGTCAATTGGTTCAAATTTGACTGAGTTATAGTGGAAAACAGAAGAATAGAGAAGCCACCGCCCAAGTGGCGCGATTCCCTATTTCTTACTTTTTGTTTTAAAGTTGTAATTGTTTTCTCAGAGTGAGAATATATTATAGCAAAAAGAATGGAAAATATCAGTGCTTAACCTTCCTTCTGCATTAAGAAAAAGTAACACATTTGGCATTAAGGGGTCAAAAATGACCAATAACATTGGCACGCTCCCAAAAATCCATTTTCGATCCGATTTCCCTTCTCTTAGGCTTAAATGAAAGATATGAGCTCCAAGAATCAGACCGTGACTAACTCTTGGCCATTCCGGGACATGGGCCCCTGTAACCGGTTCCGGAAGGTGCCCACAAGGAACATATACAGGTTTTAGTGCAGAGGCTCGTTTCGACGATTGAAATACCGTGAAATATCATCTAGAATCTGAAAAGCAGCGCGATAATTAGGGAATGAGCACATTCACCATATCTAGATATTCTGAAACCGGTTCCGGTGAGACCCGGAGAGGCTGGAGAGGCTGCTTTCTTCAGTATCAAGGAAATGTTGATCACATTACCAAACTTGTCATGCGACGGCTCTATCTTTATGGTTTTTCATTCAAATAACAGTGATAATCCGGAAAAGCACCACTGATAAAACTGACCCAAACTGCCCATAATCGCATAGTTAACGTAAGCGCCACTGTAGTTTTCAACAAACTTTTGAAATTTTAACAATGATTAATGAAAAGTTTATGTTTTTTTTTTTCACGTTGATATCTAGCTAGTGATTAGGTCTTGTGCTCTATTGAATAAAACTAGTCACAATTATGCACATTTGATAGTTATTAGCTTGTGAGTGCTGTCATTGCCAATGGTGGTTACGTCAACTATACCCAAGTAACCTAAAGTTCAGATAAAAGGGTACTTTATAAGCTAAGCAGCTTGTTCGAGGTCGCTCATTAGCCTTCTAAGCAGCTTCATTTTTAAGTAATTTTGGAACTTCAAAGTTCACATAAGCACGCTGTATAGCCTTCTAAGCAGCTTCTGACAGAACTTTGTCAAAATTCATGCAGAAACAAAAATGTGTTTTTCAGAATCACACCCTGTTGGTGGGAGTTTGTGATTCACGTCTGGAAATTGCTTCTGATAATTATATTTTCACATATGTCGCTGCTATGAAGATTTGAACTGGATCCTTCTGCGTGATAGCCTGCCGACTTACCGCTCCGCTTCTGAAGACACTTGACAAAGTCAAGTTAACTTCATTACTGTACAAATGTGCAAAACTAGCTGCCGATAGAAAATCGATTCAAGTCAGACTTTACCTGCTGTCCACACAATCGCAACTGTAGTACTGTGGTAGAGCGTCGGACTCTCACGCAGCGACTATCGGTTCGAATCCGATGGGCGGCAGTTTTTTTTTTTTCGCTCAAGCCTAGTATTCATTGATTTGATAAATTCATATTTGTCTTTTATTCGTGTACGCTTAAACAGTTGTTTTCTGTAAAAGAAATAAATTTAATCTTCATTGAAACACAATGCTACTGAACTGAACTTCTATGAACTTGAAAGTTCCGACAAAGTTCCGACATAGCATCTTAAGCAGCTTTAAAGTTCTGCGAAGTTCAGATAAAGTTCCGAATGGAACTTTCTGGCTGCTTAAGAGGCTAACAATTAGCCTTGCCGGAACTTGTGACCGAAGTTCCAGCAAGGCTCATCGTTAGCCTCTTAAGCAGCCAGAAAGTTCCGTTTGGAACTTAATCTGAACTTCGCGGAACTTGAAAGTGCATTTTGTCATGGGAAGCAGAACTTTTGGTTACTTGGGTATGTTTGAAGAACATTCTGAGCATACCATTTGTTTACAAATTCCTCCGAGGGCACCTCAGAAAATTTCCCCAGAAAAATCCTGCGGTATACCACCAGCAAATCTTCCAGAGATACATTCTGGAATTCCTCTGGAAATTGTCGGAATTTCTCCAAGGATTCCTCCGATTATTACTCTATGGATTCCTCCATTTATTTCTCTAAAGTTTTCCTCCAGTTCTTCCTCAAGGAACTCCATTAGGAATTTCTCCAGAGTTTCCTACAGGGATTCCTCCAGAAGTCCCTCCCAGAATGCCTTCAAATATTCATCCAGAAATTTCTCTAGGGATTCTCCCAGGAATTGCTCAAGGAATTCCTCCAGAGATTCCTTCAGTATTCGTGGAGGAATTCCTACAGGAATTTCTCCAGAATTCCTCCAGAAATTCCTACCGAGATTACTCTAGGAAATCCTCCAGTGGCTCTTTTAGGAATTTCCCGAGAATCACTCCAAAAATTCCTGAAGGAATTCCTGCAGAAATCCCTCCCATTCCCCCAGAGGTTCTTCCATGAAATACACCACGAATTCTTTCAAATATTCCTCTAAGAGTTCTTTCAGGAAATCCTCAAGAAATTCTCCCAGAGATTCCTCCACAAACTCCGACTAGGATCCCTACAGGAAATCCTCTAAGCATTCCCGAAAAAAATCATCCAAAACTTTCTACAGGGAATACTCCACGAATTCTTCCAGAAATACCTTCAAGATTTTCACCAAGGACTCATCCAGGAATGCTTCTAGGGATTCTTCCAGGAACTCCTTCAGAGACTCACCCAGGAACTCTTTCAGAGATTCTCCCAGAAATTCAACCAGAGATTCCTCCATTAATTCCCACGGAGATTCCTGCAGAAATTGCTCCAAGAAGTTCTCAAAAGATTCTTTCAAGTATTCGTCCCGGAATCCAAGTATTCGTCAAGGAATTCCTTCAAAGATTCCTCATGAGATTTTCAAGGAATCCCCAAGAACTTCTCCAAAAGCTTCTAAAGAGATTCCCCAAGGAATTCCTCAATAAAATCCTGCAGAAATTTCTCTATGAATTCCTCTAGAGGTTCGTCCAGAAATACCTCCAAGGATTCCTTCAGGGATTTCTCCAGGAATTTCTTCAAGGATTTCTCCAGGAATTCATTCAAAGATTCCTCCAGAAGCTCCTTCAAGGATTCCTCATGGAATGCCTTCAAGGATTCCTGCAGGCATTCCTCCAAGAATTACTTCAAGGATCCTCCAGGAATTTCTGCAAGAATTCCTCCAGGAATTTCTTCAAGTATTCCCCAGGGAATTTTGTCAAGGATTCTTCCAGGAATTCCATCAAGCATTCCACCAGGAATTTATTCAAGGATTTCTCCAGGAATTCTTTCAAGGATCCCTCCAGGGATTCCTTCAAGGATTCCTCCAGGAATTCCTTCAAGGATTCCTCCAGGAATTCCTTCAAAGATTCCTCCAGGAATTCCTTCAAGGATTCCTCCAGAGATTTCTCGTCGGATTCTTTCAGGGATTCCTCGAGGAATTCCTTCAAAGATTCCTAGAAATTCCTTCAAGGATTTCTACAGGAATTCCAGGAATCCTTGAAAAAATTTCTTGAAGAATCCTTGGAGGAATTTTCTGGAGGAATCCTTGAAGGAATCCCTGGAGGGATCCTTTAAAGAATTCCTGGAGAAATCCTTGAATGAATTCCTGGAGGAATGCTTGATGCAATTCCTGGAAGAATCCTTGACAAAATTCCCTGGGGAATACTTGAAGAAATTCCTGGAGGAATCCTTGCAGAAATTCCTGGAGGAATCCTTGAAGTAATTCCTGGAGGAATGCCTGCAGGATTCCTTCAAGGATTCCTTCAAGGATTCCTCCAGGAATTCCTTCAAGGATTTCTCCAGGAATTCGTTCAAGGTTTCCTCCAGGAATTGCTTCAAGGATTCCTTCAAATCTCTTCAAAGATTCCTCTAGGAGTTTCTCCAAAGATTCCTCAGGGAATGCATTCAAGGATTCCGTCAGGAATTCCTTCAAGCATTCCTCCAGGAATTCCTCCAAGGATTTCCCTAGGAATTTCTTCAAAGATTTCTCCAGGAAGTCCTTCAAGGATTTCTCCAAGAATTTCTTCAAGGATTACTCCAGG
The DNA here is from genome assembly GCF_035046485.1 of Aedes albopictus. NCBI lineage: Eukaryota > Metazoa > Arthropoda > Insecta > Diptera > Culicidae > Aedes > Aedes albopictus. Next base: position 231,464,049 of record NC_085138.1, on the reverse strand, counting down.
AATTCCTTCAAGGATTCCTTTAGGAATTTCTTCAAGGATTTCTCCAGGAATTCATTCAAGGATTCCTCCAGGAATTCTATCAAAAAACCCTCCTGGAATTCCTTCAAGAATTCCTCCATGGATTCCTCGTCGGATATTTTCAGGAATCTCTTCAGGGATCCCTCGAGGAACTCCTTAAAAAAATCCTCTAGAAATTCCTTCAAGGATTTCTCCAGGAAGTCCTTCAGGGATTCTTCCAGGAACTCCTTCAAGGATTCTTCCAGGGATTCCTTCAGAAATTCCTCGAGAAATTCCCCCAGGAGTTCTTTTATGTATTATTTCAGAGTCCTCAAAAAATCGACTAAGGATTTCTACAGCTGTTTCTCCAGAGATTCCTCCATGAATTGCTCCCTGAATTCCTCTAGAGGTTCGTCCAGAAATTCCTTCGACATTTCCTGAAGAAATTGCTGGAGGAATCCTTGAAGGAATTTCTGTAGGAATCCCTGGAGGTATTCCTGGTTGAATCTCTGGAGGAATTTCTGGAGGAAACTCAGGAGAAATCCCTGCAGGTATCCCTGGAAGAATCCCCAAAGGAATTGCTGGAGGATTTCTTAAAGAATTTTCTGAAGGAATCCTTAGCGGAATACTGGATGAATCCCTGAAGGATTTCTTGGAGGAATCTTTGGAGGAATTCTTGAAGGAATTCTTGGAGGACTTCCTGCAGGAATTCTTGGAGGAATTCGTGATGGAGTACCTAAAGAATTCTTTCGAGGACTTCTTGGAGGATTTCTTGGAGGAATTCCTGGAGGAATCCCGAATAAATTCCTGGAGGAATCCTTGGAGGAACGTCTAAAAGAATTGGAAAAAATGTTTGTAAGAATGCCGGGAGGAATCCGTTGAGGAGTTTTTGAAGGAATCTCTGGAGGAATTCCGAAAGGAAACCCTGAGGGATTTCTTGGAGGAACTCCTGGGGGATTTCTTGGATGAATTCCAGAAGGAATTCCTGAAGGAATCCTTGCCGAATTTCTGAAAGAATCCCTGGAGGAACCCTAGGAGGTATCTCTGATTGAATCTCTGGAGGATTTCCTAGAGGAATTCTTGGAGAAATTCCTGAAGGAATTCATGAAGGAATCTCTGAAGGAATCCCTGTAGGATTTCTTGGAGGAATTCTTGGAGGAATAAGTGAAGGAATTCCTCAAGAATTCCTTTGAGAAATTCCTGGAAGAATCCCTGAAGGAACCCCGAAGGAATTCTTGGAGGAACGTCTGAAAGAATTTCTGGAGGAATCTCTCGAGGAATTCGTGGACGAATTGCTGGAGAAATCCCTGAAGGATTGACTGTGAGAAATTCCGATAGGAACACCTGTAAGAATTCCTGGAGGTATTTCTGGAGGAATTCTTGGACGAATTTCTGAAAGAATCCTTAGATGAATTCCCGAGCAAATTCCTGGAGGAATCCCTGATGGAATCCCTGGAAGAATATCTGTGGAAATTCCTGGAAGTATTGTTGGGAGAATTCCTGGAAGAATTCTTGTAGGTATCTCTGGAGGATTCCATGGAGGTATTCTTGAAGGTCCTGGAAGGAATCCTTAGATGAATTTCTGAGTAAATCCCCGGAGGAATTCCTAGAGGAATCTCTGGAGCAACCCGTGTAGGAATTCCTGGAAGAATGTCTGTTAGAATTCCTGGGGTATCTTTGGAGAAATTCCTGGAGGAATCCCTGGAAGAATTTCTGGAGGAATCCTTGAAGGAATTCCTGGAGGAATCCCTGAAAGAATTCCTGGAGGAATCCCTGGAGGAATTCTTGGAGTAATCTCTGGAGGAATCCCTGGAAAAATTCCTGGAGATATCCGTGGAGAAATTCCTGGAAGAATTACTGGAGGAATCTCTGGATAAATTCCTGGAGGAATCCCTGGAAGAATGTCTGTGAGATCTCCTGGAGGTACCTTTGGAGGAATTCCTTGAGTAAACTCTGGAAAAACTCCTTGAGGTATCCCTGGAGGAATTCCTGGACGAATTCCTGGGGAAATCCCTGGAGGAATCCTTGAAAGAATCCTTAGATGAATTTCTGAGTAGATCCCTGGAGGAATTCCTGGAGTAATCTCCGGAGGATTTCTGGAACGTACTCTTGCGAAATTCCTGGAAGAATACTTGGAGGAATTCCTGAAAAATTTTGGAGGAATCCCAGGAATCTCTGAAGGAATCCCTGAAGGAATTCTTGGAGGAATTTGTGAAGGAATTTCTGAAGCAATCCTTGGAGAAATTCCTGCATGAATCTCTGAAGGAATCTCTGTAAAAACGTCTTGAAGAATTCCTGGAAGAATCCCTGGAGAAATTCCGGGAGTAATTCTTGGAGAAATCCTTGGAGGATTTTCTGAAGGAATCCCTGGAGAAATATCTGTGGGAATTCCTAGGGGTATCTTTGAAGGATTTCCTGGAGGAATCCCTGGAGGTATCCGTGGAAGAATCCCTGGAAAATTGTTTGGAGGAATATTTGGAAAAAATGCTGAAGGAATCTTTGGGGGATTTCTTGGAGGAATCCCTTGTGGAATTCCTGGAGAAATTCTTGGAGGAATCCTTGGAGAAATCCCTGGAGAAATTTTTGAAGAAATTCTTGAAAGTGTCCTTGGAGTTTTTCTGGGACGTACTCTGGAGAATTCTTAGAGGAATTCCTGGAGGAATCCTTGGAATAATTCCTGGAGGATTTTTTGGAGGAATCTCTGCAGAAATTTCTGAAAGAATTCTTGGAGGAATTCGTGAAGGAATTCCTGAAAGAACCCTTTTAGAAATTGCTGGAGGAATCTCTGGAGGAACTTCTGGAAGAATTCCTGGAGGAATCCCTGGAGGAATCCGTGAGGGAATTCTGAAGGAATCCCTGGAAGAATGTTTGTGAAAATTCCTCGTGGTATCTTTGGAGGAACTCCTGGAGGAATTCCTGGAGGAGTCCCTGGAAGAATTCTTGAAGGAATCTCTGGAGGAATTCCTGATGGAATCCCTGGAGAATTTCTTGGAGGAATCCTTGAAGGAATGCCTGAAGGAATCCTTGGAGGAATTCATGGAGGACTTCCTGTAGGAATTTTTGGAGGAATTCTCGAAAGAATCTCTGGATGATTTCTGGGAGGTACTCTGGAGAAATTCCTGAAGGAACTTTTGGAGGAATCTCTGTAGGAATCTCTAAAGGAATTCTTGGGGGAATTCGTGAAGAAATCCTTGGAGAAATTCCTGAAGGAATTTCTGGAGGAACGTCTGGAAGTATTCGGGGAGGAATCCCTAGAGGAATTCCTGGAGGAATTCCTGGAGAAATCTCTAGAAGAATCTTGGAGAAATCTCTGAAGGAATCTCTGAAGGAATCCCTGGACGAATTCTTGGAGGAATTCGTGAAGGAATCCTTGGAGAAATTCCTGGAGGAATTCTTGAAGGAATATCTGGAGGAACGTCTGGAAGAATTTGTGGTGGAATCCCTGGAATTCTTGTAGGAACCGCTTGATAAATCTCTGGAGAAATCCCAGAAAGAATGTCTGTGAGAATTCCTGGGGGTATCTTTGGAGGAACTCCTGGAGGAATACCTGGAGGTATGCCTGGAGGAATTCCTTTGGGATTCCCTGGAAGAATTCCAGAAGGAGGAATCTCTGGGGAAATTCCTGATGGAATCCCTGGAGAATTTCTTGGAGGAATCCTTGGAGGAATGCCTGAAGGAATCCTTGGAGGAATTCCTGGAGGACTTCCTGTAGGAATTTTTGGAGGAATTCCCGAAAGAATCTCTGGATGATTTCTGGGAGGTACTCTGGAGAAATTCCTGAAGAAATTTTTGGAGGAATCCCTGTAGGAATTCTTGGAGGAATTCGTGAAGAAATCCTTGGAGAAATTCCTGAAGGAATCTCTGGAGGAACGTCTGGAAGTATTCGTGGAGGAATCCCTAGAGGAATTCCTGGAGGAATCCCTGGAAAAATCTCTAGAGGAATCGCTGCAGGAATCTCTGAAGGAATCCCTGGAGAAATTCTTGGAGGAATTCGTGAAGGAATCCTTGGAGAAATTCCTGAAGGAATTTTTGGAGGAATATCTGGAGGAACGTCTGGAAGGATTTGTTGTGGAATCCCTGGAGGAATTCCTGTAGGAACCCCTTGATAAATCTCTGGAGGAATCCCTGAAAGAATGTCTGTGAGAATTCCTGTGGGTATCTTTGGAGGAATTCCTGGAGGAATCCCTGGAGAAATCTCTGGAGGAATTCCTCGAAGAATCCCTGGAGGAATTTTAGCAGGAATCTTTGAGATATATTTGAAGCAACCCCTGGAGGATTTCTTGAAGGAAACCCTTGAGGAATTCCTGAAGGAATCCTTGGAGGAAGTCCTGGAGGAATCCCATCTCTGTCCCATCATACACTCTTCATCTCCAGACATGATTCTTTATGTCACGTTCCAGTGGCCGCAGGAGGGATTATCACCGTAATTTGTATGAAAAACCATAAAGATAGAGCCGTCACATGACTAGTTTGGTAATGTGATCAAAACTCCCTCGATACTGAAGAAAAGTGAGCTCAAAATGGTCGCTCTAGCCTCTCCGGTTCTCACTGGAACCGGTTCCGGAATATCTGGATATGGTCAATATGCTCATTCCCTAATTATCGCGCTGCTTTTCTGATTCTAGATGAAATTCCACGGTATTTTAATAGTCGAAACGAGCCTCTGTACTAAAATCTGTATATGTCCCCTGTGGGCACCTTCCGGAACCGATTACAGGGGCCCATGTCCCGGAATGGCCAAGAATCAGTCACGGTCTGATTCTTGGAACTCATATCTTTCATTTAAGCCTAAGAGAATGGAAATCGGATCGAAAATGGATTTTTGGGAGCGTGTCAAATTTATTGGCCATTTTTGACCCCTTAATGCCAAATGTGTTACTTTTTTTGTTGCTCTCTTCCTAGATGTCGCTGAAAGCGGATTATAGGGGTAGGCGGGGCAATATGGACACCCTAAGGTTTTTGCCAACTTTACCTGGCAAGATGTAAAAAAAGTTTAGTTTTTTGATACATGTATTCTTTAAAAGTCTATTTAGCATCTATTGCATAAGAATGCTCACGAAGAAAAATGATTTATCCACTTCAAAAAATGTTTTGAAAAATGTTAGTTTTTCATGACCGTCTTCAAGCGTACGGGGCAGAATGGACACCATGAGACTTTTACGAATTTCGTACATTATTTACACCTATAAAGTCATTTCATTACAAAACAACTATTATGGATGAATAATACGCCGAAGTAGTTCATTTTTGTTCAGTTAATTTAAATTCAGGCTGTTTTGGATAAAGCTTCGTTTTTGTCAGCATGTACAGCTGTGCATAGAACAACTATTTTCCACTTCTGTCGTTTTTAGGCCAATTTGTTTCACCCTATGTCTACTATAGTGAACATTTAACCGAAAATATACTGAAATCGAAGAATTTGGTTGGTTTGTGATATAGGTTATATTTTTCCCTTGCCGCTTCTTTCAAAAAGGTGAGTGTCCATTTTGCCCCGGCAGCAGAAGATATTTCCAAACTTGATTTTTGATATAATAAAGAAGAAAATATAAACATGTTAAGCATGTAGATACAGCAAAACTACTTGCACGTGTTCTAGAAATATCAGGTTTTGATCGACCTGCAATAAATTAATCACTAAATCTTATTTTAGATGGAGTGAAAATTATAATTTCCATGCACAAAAAACGGAGGACGCAACTTTTTCGTGTAAAATCAAGTATAATTTTAACCCGTTTCGGTCCTAGTTGGGAATTTAATTTCAAAAAATCACTGTGACTTCATTTTCCAACCGATTCTTACGAAATTTTGTACGAAGATTGCGCTACATCTCTAGTTGTATGGAAAAATATTAAAATGGTATTTTGGTCCTTGGGGTCTGAGTTATTGAAGGGGTTATATGGGTCAAATCAGGTCAAAATTGGACCAACTTCCTTTTAACCACTGATTACTTGTAAAAAGCACATGCAATATGATTGCAAACATGTTCAATTATCTTTTTATTATTACAGACGCATAGTTTGAGTAAATTGGGATTGTCTGGTTTTGGTTCCGGATGTTCCGGGTCGCGTTTAGGGTGCGTTCGGAGGACACTTCTCAAACGTTCCCTACACATGACATTTTTTCTCGCATAATTCTAAAAACACGCTTGTCATGATTCATTCTTCATAATTTTGTATACTAAGTATATTGAAAGAATATTCAAAGGTTTTTTTTTGACATATTGGCCGCCATCCCGGATGTTCCGGGAACCTGGGACCATCCGGGGAAGTGGCCATTTTCCAAACAGTTATGAAACATGGCTTGCGACATATCAATCTTCATAATTTTGCAAAACAAGTATGTTAGAGGAGAATTTAGACGTTTTTGGGCATATTGGCCACAACTCCGTATCTTCCGGGAACCTGGAACCACTCGGGGAAGTGGCCATTTTTCAAATTGTTATGAAACATGGCTTGCGACCAGTGAAGAGAATTGTCAGACAAAAGAGGCACAAAACAAGCAACAAAGAAGGTGCGACGATTAGTCTTTATCCCTACTGGTAACAGATAATGACATGATCTCGAAATTTTTTGTTGCAGACAAAACGGAAGCTGAATTTGTTGCGTACTTTTCAACTCGTGAATAATCAATTATTGCTAACCCAAAGTTGAAACTGTTTGATGATAGAGCTTCACCAGAGTTGCAGTGTTTACCGACTCGAAGTTACCGTTCGAAAATCGCAATGTAAAGCTTAAAAATCTCTAAACTCGTGGTGTACGATGTTAATCCCATTATTTTCAAGTTGGGACAAACTTATGTCGCATGGGTTTGTTTGTCGCAACAAATACATGTTGCGACATTGTCATTATTGTTGCGCGATGGTTGAATTTTGATTCACTGCTTGCGACATATCAATCTTCATGATTTTGCAAAACAAGTATGTTAGAGGAGACTTCATAGGTTTTTGGGCATATTGGCCACAATTACGGATGTTCCGGGAACTTGGAACCACCTGGGGAAGTGGCCATTTTCCAAACAATTATGAAACATGGGTAGCGACATATCAATCTTCATAATTTTGCAAAACAAGTATGTTAGAGGAGAATTTAGAGGTTTTTGGATGTATTGGCTACGATCCCGGATGTTCCGGGAACCTGGAACCACCCGGGGAAGTGACTATTTCCCAAACATTTATGAAACAAGGCTTGCGACATATCAATCTTCATGATTTTGCAAAACAAGTAAGTTAGAGTAGATTTCAGAGATTGTTGAACATATTGGCCGCCATCCTGGATGTTCCGGGAACCTGGAACCACCCGGAGAAGTGCCCATTTTCCAAATTGTTATGAAACATGGCTTGCGACCAGTGAAGAGAATTGTCAGACAAAAGAGGTACAATACAAGCAACAAAAGAGACGCGGCGATTACTCTTTATCCCAACTGGTAACAGATAAAGACATGATCTCGATTTTTTTTGTTGCAGACAAAACGGAAGCTGAATTTGTTGCGTACTATTCAACTCGTGAATAATCCATTATTACTAACCCAAAATCGAACCTTTTCGATGATACATCTTCAGCAGCGTTGCAGTGTTTACCGACTCGAAGTTACCGCTCGAAAATCACAATGCAAGGCTTAAAAATCTCTTAATTCGTGGTGCACGATCTTTGTCCTATTCTGTTCAAGTTGGGACAATCGTATGTCGCATTGGGTAGAATGTCGCAACAAATTCAGGTTGCGTCATTGTCGTTATTGTTGCGCGATGGTTAAATTTTGATTCACTGCTTGCGAAATATCAATCTTCATGATTTTGCAAATGAAGTATGTTAGAGTAGAATTCAGCGGGTTTTGGACATATTGGCTACCATCTTGAATATTCTGGCAACCGGGAAGTGACCATGCCCCAATAAATTATGCAACATGGCTTGCGACATATCAATCTTCATAATTTTGTAAATTAGGTGGGTTAGAGGAGAATCCAGATCGTTGTGGACATATTGGATAATACTCCGGATGATCTGGGAACTTGCAGCCATCCAAGGAAGTGGCCATTTTCCCGGAACATCCAGATATGGTTGCCAATATGTCCAAAAATTACTGAACTCCACTCTTACATACTTGTTTGGCAAAATCATGAAGATTGATATGTCGCAAGCCATGTTTCATATTCGTTTGGAAAATGGCCACTTCCCCAGGTGGTTCCAGGTCCTCGGATCATCCGAAATTGTGGCCAATATGTCCAAAAATATTCGAATTCTACTCTAATATACTTGTTTTGCAAAATCATGAAGACTGATATGTCGCAAGCCGTGTTGCATAACTGTTTGGGGAAATGGCCACTTCCCTGGGTGGTTCCAGATTCCCGGAACATCCGGAATGGTGGCCAATATGTCCAAAAACCTCTAAATTCTCCTCTGCCATACTTGTTTTGCAAAATCATGAAGATTGATATGTCGAAAGCCTTGTTTCATAACTGTTTGAAAAATGGCCAACCTCCTTGGGTGGTTCCAGGTTCCCGGAACATGCGGAATTGTGACCAATATGCCCAAAAACCTCCAAATTCTCCTCTAACATACTTCATTTGCAAAATCATGAAGATTGATATGTCGCAAGCCATGTTTCATAACTGTTTGGAAAATGGCCACTTCCCCGCGTGGTTCCAGGTTCCCGGAACATCCGGAATTGTGACCAATATGTCCAAAAACGTCTAAATTCTCCTCTAACATACTTGTTTTGCAAAATCATGAAGATTGATATGTCGCAAGCCATGTTTCATAACAATTTGGAAAATGGCCACTTCCCCGGATGGTTCCAGGTTCCCGGAACATCCGTAATTGTGGCCAATATGTCCAAAAACCTTTGAAGTCTCCTCTAACATACTTGTTTTGCAAAATCATAAAGATTGATATGTCGCATGCCTTGTTTCATAATTGTCAGGAAAATGGCCACTTCCCCTGGTGGTTCCAGGTTCCCGCATCATCCGGAATGGTGGCCAATATGTCCAAAAACTTCTAAATTCTCCTCTGCCATACTTGTTTTGCAAAATCATGAAGATTGATATGTCTCAAGCCTTGTTTCATAACTATTTGAGAAATGGCCACTTCCACGGGTGGTTCCAGGTTCCCGGAACATACGGAATTGTGGCCAATATGTCCAAAAACCTCTAAATTCTCCTCTAACATACTTCGTTTGCAAAATCATGAAGATTGATGTGTCGCAAGCCATGTTTCATAACTGTTTGGAAAATGGCCACTTCTCCGGGTGGTCCCAGGTTCCCGGAACATCCGGGATGGTGGCCAATATGTCCAAAAACCTCTGAATTCTACTTTAGCACACTTGTTTTGCAAAGTTATGAAGATTGATGTGTCGCAATCCATGTTTCATAACAATTTGGAAAATGGCCACTTTCTCGGGTGGTCCCAGGTTCCCGGAACATCCGGGATGACGGCCAATATGTCTAAAAACCTCTGAATTCTACTCTAACATACTTGTTTTGCAAAAACATGAAGATTGATATGTCGCAAGCCATGTTTCATAACTGTTTGGAAAATGGCCACTTCCCCGGATGGTCCCAGGTTCCCGGAACATCCGGGATGGCGGCCAATTTGTCAAAAAAAACCTTTGAATATTCCTTCAATATACTTAGTATACAAAATTATGAAGAATGAATCATGACAAGCGTGTTTTTTAGAATTATTCGAGAAAAAATGTCATGTGTAGGGAACGTTTGAGAAGTGTCCTCCGAACGCACCCCAAACGTGACCCGGAACATCCGGAACCAAAACCAGACAATCCCAATTTACTCAAACTATGCGTCTGTAATAATAAAAAGATAATTGAACATGTTTGCAATCATATTGCATGTGTTTTTTACAAGTAATCAGTGGTTAAAAGGAAGTTGGTCCAATTTTGACCTGATTTGACCCATATAACCCCTTCAATAACTCAGACCCCAAGGACCAAAATACCATTTTAATATTTTTCCATACAACTAGAGATGTAGCGCGATCTTCGTACAAAATTTCGTAAAAATCGGTTGGAAAATGAAGTCACAGTGATTTTTTGAAATTAAATTCCCAACTAGGACCGAAACGGGTTAATTTCGAATGTTTATTTCCTGAAACTACGTTTTAGACAAATGGACTATATCCTCCATTCATTAAAAGTTCAAAAAAGTTCGCATATTTCAAAATATTGAGGGTGTCCATTCTGCCCCGGGTGTTCATAATGCCCCGCCTACCCCTAGCTCGAAAATATTCGTTTTCAAAAGTTAGGAAAAGTCAGATAATTTCAGGTCTCTAACTTATTTGGCTACGACATGACAGTCAAATGAATGTGCCGATTGGCCAAAAATGACCCTAATGCAAAAGGAAGGTTAAATAAGGTCTACTCCATTTGACCTAATGCTGTTTCGCATATTGCTATTGCATAAAAACATATATCATAATTTTTGTTTCACATAACTCTTCAAACTTCCGATTTGTAAGAAACATAATTATCGTTATGCTAATCGGTGTTATGCCAAATGGGGTAGAGCCATCATATTCGTCTGGACTCAAAAAGGATTAATATGAAAGTATTAGTTTTCCAATGTAACTCTGACCATATTTGAATAAACATTTAAAAAATAATCAATTAAACGTAAATACCACAAAGAGGAGAAATCCTTGAGTTCAAGTATTCAGTCTCAACTGCACATCATGATAAAAAAGCTCAACCTCACCACACATTTATCAAGCACATTGTCGAACATCCGTCATTGCATTGACCACAACTTCCTAGAGACTTATCCATGTAATCGCGATGTTGAAGGAGAAATCCTTCGACGAAGTGTGGGTTGCGAAGACGGATTTCTATTATGCAAATCGCGAGCTTTCTTAACTATGGGTTTATGTAAATGGACTTCTTTTTTCGTTTTTCTCGGATATTTGTTTTTTCCGTTTTGCTTTTATTCCACGGTGGAAGGATTGCTTCCGAGTCCCGTCACGAACGGCGAGGACGTGAGCGTCCATACTTGGATATACGTTTCGAATCAATTTGCTTACCTTTTAGTGCTTCCGCTGTGAATATTAATGGCAGCATCCACTTCTAGAGAGAATAATAGAACTGTTAATAAGAATTTGCGTAGGACACTTTTTCATCAGAACTTGCTTGTAAATTATGAAAAATCCAACCAATGTTTTCCTCTTCTCTGTTTTTTCTCTCTTTTCTCTTTTTATATCTCTCCTTCCGCGACTTTGTCATCTTTCCTGTGGTGTGGTGTTACTTTCTCGCACCTTCTCGATTGTCCTGCAATCGAACCCATGAACATGATAACATAACCATAACCATCGTCGGCTCTCGGTTCTACTCGAACTTTGAACCAAAATCTTCTATCTGACTGACCTGACTGCCGAACGAACGAACGAAATGCCCCCGCGCTCACAAGGGTGTGCTACTCTGCCCACAGACTCTGTCGCAAAGTAGGAGAACGCGTCTGCGGAGGGCCTTCACCGAGGCTACGACTGAGACCGTCAATTACGCTAGAACGGTATTTGAAAGCTCATTAATACTACTACTACTCTACTTATCAGCAACCAAAACCTCTCTTCTCTACATATACAATATATAGACACACTTTCTATTTAGTTGATCTTTCTTCATGCGACCACCTTAGTGCTAGTTTCTCGTATCCATAGTTTCGTCCATCATCTTTGATCTATCGTATACAGTTCTGTCACAGTACTACTGCTGGGTCAATCTATGTCAAACAATTTCAATTTGGTAAGTGTTTTTTAATGAATTTTCAACCTAGACATTTTTAGTTATTCATCTCTGTGATAATATAAACCATGACATAAATTATTAACAGGGGATAGAAACAATCCTTTGATGGGACATACTTTGATTACTACAGTGTAGCTTTACTCTAGTATCAAGTATGTTTATCGCTCTTGGACAGTTGCTCCAGTTTATTCGAACGTTTAGGATTCCCAGGGGTTCTTGAACCGCGTCCAGTCGACACCGTCTCGGCTGTCCAGTACCCGATGTCACCGACCTCTATGCTGGATATTGTTCTCGAATTTCTTTCTTCTGGTTCAGCACTACCGTCACTAGACCCGCCTATATCTCTACCAGCAATCATATACTTCATCTTGGTCGTGTCTAAAGTCCTCGCCTGTCCTCCTTGCTTGCAGATTTCGTTTCCGCCTTCTCGTAGTGTGCGACCTACATTTACGTTCTCGTTTATCTGTTGATATCGGTTTCTGTAGTCTTCATCGATGGAGCTTAGTATCACCAAACTGCGGCCCCAACCAGGTTTTGTGCGACCCGCGAACTGATTTTGAAATGTATTGCAAAATGGCCCACTCACATATTCCATAATGAAAAGCAGAAATTTCACCATATTTAAAACTTTTATGAGAATGAATATTAACAACTGAAATTTTGCAAATATCATGGGGAGTTTTTAAAAAGAAGTAAGATTTTTGGAAGTCTTAAAAACTGTAAAAGAAAATATTTGAAACTGTTGTTAGGAACGGTGTGCTTCGCTTAAATTATGAGTTGAGGCAGCAATACTTTTGAGAATTTATTCTAAATCAGTATAGTTGCACACATTGCTTGGAAAATCATGCCTGCAGGTTATTTTTCATTGGCTTCCTAAGAAATAATGCAAGAAAAACTTCAATAATTTACACAACAGTATCTCCAGGCAGATTTTCGGAATTTCTTCCGAGAACCCTGAAATCCCTACAAATCATTCTAAAATTTCTCAAAATCCACGAGAAGTAACAGTTTCAAGATTTTTTTTGTATCAAGGGTTCGATATACTTTTCAGGAAATTCAATTCGGAAATTTGTCAAAACTGGATCTCCTGTATCAAGAAATTTGTCCGTGTTCCTATCTAGGACTTCCACAATTCTGCACTAATAATCTGCGCTATACGTACGCTGTAAGTTTATCCACAATATTCTTAAAGAACAAGAATTGCCTAAACACCTAAATATTACGATTTTGAAAGCCCTGTTTTTTATTCCCATGATTTCAGAATTTTCCCACGTGAATTAAAATCTCTTTATAACTCCAGGTTATTTACTTTTTGCTCTTGATCAATATAAAAAAACAGATGGATTTTGTGTGGAAATTGTTGAAAATAAACTCTTGAATGACTTGCGGCCCGCAGTCTCTTTTCAAAATTCAATTTCGGCCTGCAATGACAGTTAGGCTGAGGATCACTGGTGTACAATATAGTACAGATTTTACGTTGAAATTGTAAATTCGATATTTGGTGCACTGACTGATCTGATAGAATCTCCTTATATTTTGTAAACTTACAAAAGCAGCCCTAGCTTTCTTGATCCTTACTTCTAAATATGTATGTCGATCTTGATAACGTCGTCTGACGCGATCTGGCAGCCAAGATATTGAAATTTTCGACCTTCACCACTGTTTGACCAGCTAATGTCAAGTTGGAGGAATTGAATGTGTTGAGCTTATCCTGCACGTCAGAGTGCCGTTGGGTTAGTAGAGCAACATCATCGGCCAAATTGAAGTCGTTTAGATGCTCCTTAGTGATGGGCTGCCAAAGTATCCCACGATTCGGTACACGGTCAATCGCCCTCACCATGATTTCGTTGATTACGATGAGAAACAGTAGTGGTGGTAGTATACATCCTTGCCTCACACCAGCGACTATCTGTAGGGGGTCTGTTATGAAGGACTCTGCAATGTGTTGCGCTTCGATAAGGTTGACGATTTCATCCGAAACTCCCTTACGTTTCAGAGCGCCGGAGGGACGGAGGGACTCTTGGAATTTGTTAACCTGCTCCAGTATGAAACGGCATAGAGTTCTACCTGCTGCCACCGGAGAGTCGCGTCTATTTTCTCCTGCATGAGATTTACGATAACTTTGTAGAACATTTGGAGAACAATTCATAGTAACATGAGCACGCCAGTTATCCCACACAGTCAGATCCCCTTTCTTGGGAATATTCTGAGACACCCTGTATCCATTCGGCCGGAAAAGTGATGTGCCAAATATTATAGAATAGTTGTTGCACTATTTGCGCGGATAGCAGGGTCAGCTTCGAGCAGAGCTGCTGATATGCGTCGACCCCGGGAACTTTGTTGGACTTCATGCTTCTGATGCTTGTTTCAATCTCACCGTCGATCAATCCTCTCAAGAACCAGCCTGGTATTCGCCGACAAAGGAATCCTCGAGTGATCTCAGAAGAAATGTTTATTGACGACATGATTAGTTTTCCATAACTAGTAAATATTATTTTTAATTTATTATGTCTAAACTGACCCATTGAGAACGTGTCGGTAGGTCAAACTTTATCTATACGTTGTCCTTTGTTATGGCACTTAGCCAATGAATCCGCTCTGACAATCTTGTTTGCGTTTACAATTCACCTTCTCTGGAGCATTTAACATCTTCGATCAGGGTGATGGATATGTATAGAGATTATCCCTTCTATAATGCAAACAGCCTCCGATGATATCATCCAGTATGCACAGGCCATCCCAAGTAACAATTTCATTGCTGATTGGTTTTGTTTGATTTTTATTAGGGTTTTATTACAGCAATAATTAAAACTCGTAGTTTTATGACTGCTTTTATGAAAACCATTGATAAAATGTTTTATAGTATACTTGAAGATATTCATAAAGACAGATTTTAAGAGTAAACAAAACTCCGATTTGTAAACCTTCTGGCAATCATTATTACCACAATAAAACTGTTAAATCTCTCAACAGATGGCGATCCGTTCGATTAGTAACGACATCTGTTGGTGGAAAAGCAGAACTACGGCATTTCTAGGTTTATTGCGGTCATCATAAAAGTAAACTTGCTTTCGTTTTATTTTCGCTGATTATGGTTGTCGCCATGTTGAAGAATTAGCTAACGTAAATGGAAAATAGTTAATTTTGCTCAAATTAGCAATGAATTGATAGTTTGCCACCATTTCCATAACATGCTCACATAAATAAACTCTATCTGCTGAGTTTTCTTGTGATTCGAGATAGTTTTACTAAAAAAAACAAATGGATTCATTTCATTCCAAGATGATAATATTCACTATTTTTGAAGCGCATTAATTTTATGATTCTGCAACCCCAATATTCACAGTAAAATTGAATGCGCATAAGCCTACCAACACAATAACAACTAAAATATTACTTTGAAATGACCGCTTCTACTTACGAATGATGTATCGTCCTGAACTTTGCGTGCCATCGAAGAAGCTTCTCTGCACCTTGAGCTGTCATAGTTTTTGTTGAAAAAAAAACAACAACAATCGAGAATGGGAAATTTTTCTACTAGGTTTTAAAACGGTTCTATTGGTCCTCTTAATGCGGTTTGCAAAACCTCTCCGAGAGTGGTCCACTTAGCCGGAAGATGCTCTTAAAGAGGTTATCAAGAGGTTTTGATGTATAAATCAGTTTTATTGCAAGTTTTATAAAATTGGTCATGAAGATCTCTTGTAGAGCCGAACAAAACATAAAATGTTACTTGGGATGCGTATCTCCATAGCTGGAGGGAGCTTGCTACTGCTAACCTCGCGCAACTGCATTCCTTAGTATCAAGGATGATACACACACCAGAATGCGCTTCTTGCTACTCCTTGCACCTCCGATTTCAGACATGATCCAGGATACCGCGTTGACTACCTTTGTCGTCTTTCCACAAGCATAACCGACGTGGCTGTTGCAATCCAACCGACTGTCAACCATCAGACTCAGCTGTTTCGGCGTTCACTTTAATAAAAATATGTGGCTCAACATAATTGCTGATCATCACTACCTCCGTCTTGTGGTGGTTAATTGAATGAACTCATCAATGTCTCAATCATATCGAATGTCTCCGTCGTCAACAGTTCTTCAAGGATCTTACCGGTTATCGTAAAGACGACATCATCCACGAAACCGACTATCTCGACTTCTCTGGGTAGTTTGAGTCTTAACACTGCATCGTTAAGTCCGAGTGTGTCGCCCTCACGGACACCCATCTTCACTATGATCGATCTTCACCCCGTTTTGTCTCATAGTCCAGAACTCAGTCCTTGAAGCTACTCTTCAAAAATCGGAAACCCTCGTGCTGTACAATGCTGTAGCAATGGCGTCTCAGCTGGCACTTCTACAACAAAATTAAAAGCCAGGACTACTCTCTCCTCGACCCACTAAACAACATTCCTATGGTCGCCAAACCCTTCGTCTCTCCGGAACCACCAAGAAGGTATTGCTTCAGAGAGGGGCACGCACCCTCAAGGTTAGCTGCGTAGCCTGCAGCAACGAACATTGCTGTCTCGCTTTGGAGAGTGTCCATCACGGTAGCATGCTGGCGCTTGGCCAGTTTCCCGAGTGGTCCTCACCACTTCTTTTGTCCTCGGGAAGCGGGCAGGGTCAACCCCACGCCCGCGCCCAACTGTTTAGCAGACATCAAGAACTGCGATGCCTACGTGCAACCAGATCTGACCTGCCGAAGGCAAAGGTATCTCTACCCTTCAGGCCCTATCAGCTGCACCAGAAGGTTGCTGACAGTTAGGTCTCCACCTACCCCGGCCCTTACTGAGGACCCCTTTCCAACCGACCGCGGGCTCTGATTCAACCCAGTAGACCGACACCACGACAGCAACGCTACCAGGACTTTCTCTCCGCGGCCACTTAATCGCTGAAAGGGTCGATTTCGACCGTAGGTCACCGGTATGACCGAAGCCGAATCCGAACTCCTGGACCACCTCTTGTACCGCATCTGAACTAGCCATTCTTCAAGTTCACGCGTCACCTCCTCTGTAGCTCCAAGACGATGATATGGGTGAAAGCCGTTGAAATGGCATTCCAGCCAAACTCATCCTTCCTTATCCTCTGGACAAGATTGTCCGGAGTAGTGTCCACCGCGCATGTGGCAAGCATGCGGTAACGCATTGTGCGAAAACGCGGGCACACGAACAAAACGTGTTCCGCCGATTCCTCTAAACCAGCATAAACATGGCCTGAAAGAACCTGAGCCAGGTGGAATGTTACTTCCCAATGGCGCCTTTTAATCCAAATGTCTATCCTCGGTATCAACCTATGGGTCCAACTTCCTTTGGTGGAACTGTCCCACGCGCCACGCTGCCATTTGACCAGGGAGGCCATCCTGGCAGTTCTACGTATGCCTCTTTTGTCGCGTATTTCGAAGCACTCTATGTCCGATAGGCACGATACCAGTGATGAGTCCATTTTGGATGTGCAATAGCGCAGTCGTTATTGAAAGGACCTTAATGGCTCTGTTAATATTGCGACGTCGCACTTGGTTGTTACCGTGCTGTGCTGCTTATTGAGATTATTTTGCGTTATCTCCACCATTTTTGGCCTGCCTTCGCCTTCTTGTACACGGGGCAATTGGAACTGCCCGTCACGTAATCATTTCCACCATTTGGCTTATATCCTAGCATTCTTCATCAGCTTGTTAGCGGCATCCACGAGTCCCCGCTATTTGCGTACCTCCAAATACTAGGAAGTTCCTACTGCATCCGTTAGCTTCAAAACATTCGGAATGGGAGCGTCGCCGTCAGCTCGAAGTGCCTCGACAAAGTGGTGCTTCTCGAATTTGCTCTCTTTCCACTTCCGTTCACCGTTTGCACGATGCTGAGGAATTGCGCTGAACGATACTGTAGTGGATCGCCTGATGGTCACTACTGTATGTGTGTACTCCTCGCATACTCTCCAGTGCATAATGTCCACCAGTGAAAAACTGGTCACTAATACGTCCTTACGGAATATACTCACCGAGCCTAGGTCGCATACCGTTACGTTCAACTTTACCAGAGCTTCCAGCCAGGACTGCTAAATATCAGTCTCAGTGCCTGTTTTTCAACCGATATTGAATGACTGCGGCGATCGTTTCAGTTCATCTTTGGGAGAACTGACAGAATCCGAGACCTCCATGCGTGAGCGATCCACACTCTGCTCTTACTAACAGGTCATCCGTCTCAAGTGGTAGCATGTGAGAGTGAGTACCCTATGCACTACCACGGGTGAAAACACTCACCTATAGAAAATTGCTTGGAAATTGGAAAATGTCAGACTTCGCTTTTAGTACGCTGCGTGCGAGTGTGAGTACCTAATTCATTTGCCTCCCGTGTTGCCGATTAGAAAACAACAATGGTAAGCAACCCTAAAAGAAGAATTTGAGGCCTGTCGAAAAATTGCAGCACTGCAAAATGGTCCACGAACCAGATTTACGAGGAAAGATGCATGCAGCGCCTTCAAATGATTTGTTATGCAAATATGGTCTTCTACAAAGTTGTTCCTAAAAATAAAGCCCTCTTTTCAATATACATGAAAATTAGGGTGGTCCATATTTTCAAAGAAATTGGTAAGCACACTTTTTTATTTGCAAGAATAACTGTATACATTCTTCGAAAAAGTTGTAGATCTATCAAGTTTGCCGAAGACACTTTTTATGTAGCTTCAAAATTGACCGATCTAGGGTTTTTTTTCTGAATAAGCTTAGGGTGGTTCAAGAAAACCCGGTTTTCTGGCGTTAATTTTTTCAGTTTCGATTTTCCATCAAAGTCGCCCAAGAAACACTTGTAGAGCACGTTTCGTGCGCTGAGATGATCGTTATCTCTTTTGGTTCAAAAGTTATAGGCATTTTTCTTAAAAAATCACTGTTATGACGGGTTGGGGCAAACATAAAAAATATCTTTTGCCCGCATTCAAAAGAAGAAATGTTGTTATAAAACATATAAAAAAAATTAGAGGGGTGTTATTTTTGTAACTCAAGTGAAAAAAACATGAAAGTGCCTATTTTTTCTAGAAAATCATCAATATCTTTTGAACGGAATGACGTAGCAACATTCTCAGCGCACGAAAATGTGCGTTTTTGGAAGCTCTAAAAGTGGTTCTTAGGCGACTTTGACGAGAAATTGGAAACTAAAAAGATAAAGCAATAAAACGATTTGTTCTAGCGTCACCCTATGAAAACTATGGGAAAATGCTCCAAATTTGGTAAAAACAGTTTAAACGCTTTATCTTTTTTGTTTCAAATTTCTGATCAAAGTTGTCTAAGAACCAGTTTTAGAACTTTAGAAAACGCACATTTTCGTGCGCTGAGAATGTTGCTACGTCATTCCGTTCAAAAGATATTGATGATTTTCTAGAAATAATAGGCACTTTCCAAGTACTTTTCACTTGAGTTACAAAAATAACACCCCTGTAATTTTTTTACATGTTTTATAATAACACTTCTTCTTTTGAATGCGGGCAAAAAATATTTTTTATGTTTGCCCTAACCCGTCATAACACCTTCTGAAAAAACTTTGATTTTTTAAGAAAAATACCTATAACTTTTGAACCAAAAGAGATAACGATCATCTCAGCACACGAAACGACGCGTCTTCAAATGCTCTACAAGTGTTTCTTGGGTGACTTTGATGAAAAATCAAAACTGAAAAAGTTAACGCCAGAAAATCGGGTTTTCTTGAACCACCCTAAGTTTATTCAGAAAAATACCTCTAGATCGGTCAATTTTAAAGCTACATAAAAAGTATCTTGGGCAAACTTGCTCAAAATTGATAGATCTACAACTTTTCCGAAGAATGTATAAAGTTATTCTTGCAAATAAAAAAGTTTGCTTACCAATTTCTTTGAAAATATGGACCACCCTAATTTTCATGTATATTGAAAAGAGGGCCTTATTTTTAGGAACAACTTCTTAGAAGACCATATTTGTCTAAAAACTAATTTGAAGGCGTTGAATGCATCTTTTCTCGTAAATCTGGTTCGTGGACCACTGTGACTGCTTCCAGTAAACTGAACTCTCATTGGATGGTCAGCTTGTTGTTATTTGCTAAATTTGTTTATTTCATATGTCATACTTCAATAGAGAATATTAATGTTAATAATTTTAAGCTGGAATTGTAATTTTTACAAACTTGTATTTAATAAATCTAAAACTAGTTAAAAAAACAGCTACCTACCCAGTTACCGTTATCTTTACCCTCCTTTGGCATTGGGGTCATTTTTGACCTAAACTGTACATATCGCCAGCGAGCTGTTCCGAAAGTGATGCAAAAGGAAGGAACTTGATACGGATCTGCAATTATAGCGACATAGTCCTTGGTTTCCGTTATCAACTGCCACAACCTAGGTCATAACAGTTGATGTGCTGTACCACAATGATAACGATTACCTTGCGTCGTCTCCATCATTCTTGACCTGCCTTCACCGTTTTATACGTGATCTTTTCTGTACCCTGGAGCACAGAACATGTACCTCGGTTGCTTCATATAGTCCCAAGAAACGTGACCATTTCCGCTGCATTTGCAACTTGCGACACAGAGCGGTCCTATCAGGACTTTTACACGCCATCGCCTGGTGAATGAACTAAGAAGTATGATCATTTTTCAGTTAACCCAGGACCTTTCTAATCTCATCCAGTGTTAGCAGAATTTGTGAATCCTGTTCCTTGACACACCTTCACTGTTACCATTCTACAAATCCTCGAATATATCCTTCCACAAGACTGCTCTT
This sequence comes from Aedes albopictus, assembly GCF_035046485.1. Classification (NCBI taxonomy): domain Eukaryota; kingdom Metazoa; phylum Arthropoda; class Insecta; order Diptera; family Culicidae; genus Aedes; species Aedes albopictus. The sequence continues at coordinate 231,443,571 of NC_085138.1, read as the reverse complement.
GCCACCCTGTATAGCTCTTTGTTGAGCGGAGTACTCACCTCTGAGTAGAATCGGACTCCTGCTGGATTTTTTTCAAGATTGGTTTGTCACTTGTCAAACCAACTATTATGTTGTTGTCACTGTTTCATGGTTAAATTCCCCCTTTTGACATTACCATATCCGTTGATCTCTTCTATCCTCTTGTCTGGCTTCTGATGGTACTATGCAACAAATCACCCCGTCGGCTAACAAACGTAGGTGAGGATTAAGTTACGAAAAGAAATGTGGTGGAGATCAATCCCAACGACTCCCAATTTACTGGACGGGCACTTCTTTCCTCCAAGATATGGAGTCACTTGACCATCTCCGTCCCCTGAAGGCGTAAAACTGAACTGGATGACGTATGACTTTTAGTGTGACGTCGAACTCTCGACGGGTCGTTCCTTGGCCGACCTATTTTGATTATGAAAAGAAGAAAAACTATTTACGTTAGTGGAATCGAGTTTATATCTACGCTTTGAAGGTACGGGAATGGTCAAGCGGCTCCATAGCTTGGAGGACAGAAGCGCCCGTCCAGCGAATTGAGAGTCGTGGGTTAGTTTCCCACCGTAGCAAATGGATTTCTTTGTTTTTTTGCGACTACAAGATAATGTTCCGAGGCAAAGTTCGGACCTCTGGAGCACCTTACGTCCTCACATTTATGATGTCCGTAAAAAGTGTTGACCATACCAAGAAGAGCTGTGCTAGGTAAAACATAAATCATTTGGAATCGTTCTAACATGGATGACCCCGGTGTACAACAATTGACAACTTAGCGTAGCATAAACCGCCAGAGAAAACTTTCCTTTCAAATTGGCACCACAGCCTCTTTCATACATACATATTCTTTTAGCAAGTTGATGATCGATCGTAGCTCGGTAGTAGTGCTAGTAGTTGAACCGAATTGTCCAGTAGTGTTCATGGTTCTTTCCAAGTTAAGCCCGTAACAGTAGTAGAGTTGGTTTGCGAATGCTAGTTTTGCAGCCAGAAGCGCCTATGTTTCCGTTTTCCCCCTCGTCCCGCATTGAAGATTTAAAATAGAAAAAAAAACACACCCCCACTTTATCACTTTACACCACACGTGAACTTTGTGTCGTCCAGTAGTGTCGTTATTCTTTACGCGGTAGATGCCTATGGTCTGTTGCGACTTCGTTGGTGGTTGATGTAGTGTCTTCTGCGCTTCAAAACCGCTTGCCGGACGTTCACGATTGTCTCAATTATTGTTCTTGTTTAACGTGTTCCACTTAACTGGATCACTGGATGCACCACAGACACAAGCAAACGACATGTACAAACACACATACACAATTGCATTCGAGTCACACTTTGTTGCGTGTAGTAGCTGCCGCTGTGGATATCACACCGAAAGTTTACGCGAATTTGCTATAAAATACGGTATGACGACAAGCTGACTAAAAAATCAAGAGAACATCGAAGCATATTTAACTTGATCTGTAAGCGTTATTTTAGTATGTCTAAAAATCTCCAGTGTTATGAGATCAATTAGGAAACGTTTGGGAAACGTTTTTGCAAGTTTAATCTAGTTACAGACACATTTCATAAATAGTATTATATATCACTGAAAATCTCAAATCGATACATAATTCTACTTACGTTGCATACTGTACATAAATTGTAAATAATGTAAATATTTAAATTTTACATATTTATTGTACTTCAAAATCATACTTCTAACATATTTCAGTATAACAACATCGAGGTCCCTAGTACATATCACAAAACTATATAACATCCTGATTCAGGTAAGTCATTATTTTAATAGAATTCTGCAACCGGAGTTATTCCAGCTGTCATATGAATCCATTTTTTGAGAATATCAGCTTCCAAATTATTGAATGAATAAGTGAACAGATGGAGCGTTAGAGCCTAGTATCGCGCCATTCATTCATTGTCGACAGACCTGCGATTAAGTCGAATTTATAACTAATGACATCTATACACTGAATATATACTTACAAATTCCATTCGATGTTTTCTTAAACGAAAAAGTAGCAGAGTTAGTTCGTTAAAAAATCATCATTGTTGATGACGGAGTTTTGTACGCAGCTAGACCACTAGCAGACAATTGTGAAATTCGATGTTATCGTCACGATGGGTCCTGACGTCAAAAATGTAGAAGAAGTACCATCCGTTAGGGGAAAGTGGGGTAAGATGCCATTTTTTCAAGCTTTCATCGTCTTCAATGATAAATAGCCTCATTTGTAAGGCTCTCAAAGCGGTAACAGAAACTAGACAACATTTGCTCGATACTTCAGCAAAAATATTTACAATACTTTTGCATTTTCATTGATTTTTAGTGATTTGAAAAACTGGTTCGTAAAACGGAAGTGGTGCAAAAAGGCCATCTGCCATGGGGTAAGATGCCACTTCATGAAAACATTCAAAAATTACGTCCATCAGTTTTCGAACATTTCCGATTCCCATTCCCCCTTCTATCTCGCTTTATTCGTATACTCAATGCATGGAGTGACACCCCTTCCCGCTAAACGATGTTCATCATATTTGAATGACCCCTTACATGAAAATCGGAGACATTAACAACCATGCGTCTCCATGTGTACCTCCACTTCCTCGGAAACACATGGCACGTAATAAAATCACCAGAAATTCTCAATTGAAAGCACGAGAAACCGGAAGTTGCCAATTTTGACTAAGAAATCGAAACATTTTCCGTGGGATCGGCGGTCTAGCTTCTAGAAAAATGTTTTATGCAAACATATCTTGACACCATTCACCTATAGTAATGATCAAGTCCCATTCAGGAATGGTTTTATGAGTTGGGCCATTTTACCCCATCTTGGCATTTTGGGCTTTGTTCCCCTATGTAGTCCAAGTGAAGATAAGCTAGAAATATGGAGAACAGAAGTAGATGTGCTGTGCTTATACCTGAAGAACAGACGCTCATCTTTACAAAAGCATGAGATCTTTACACAAGCCAGTTTCTGGGTAAGATACCTCCCAACTAACAATCACTCATTTACATGCACCTTTAAGACGAATTGGTTCAGCATGATGCTGAATAACATTTGGATAATTTTCAGGCACAACCTTTGTTCGGGGTTTGTTCACACAAATTTGGAGAAACTTTAAAGCATAGTGTTGTGTACCAACTGAACTGTTTATTGTTAAATCGTTTTACAACTGTATAGTAAAGCTGTTATTCAGCTTTAGCCCTGGCCTTAGCAAAAATGATTAAAACTTAAAAAAAAGGCAATTTTTTAAATTTCCACGAGAGTTTATGATTGGAACTTAATGCTGTGAACAAATATTGTGAAATAATAACCACATATAAATTTACCTAAATCCAGATTCGAACTCGAGACTCGTCGATTGCCAGCCGCATGCCTTCCTATCCGCGCCATCATAGAGATGATGAATTGCAGCGCTCAAATCAAAACATAAACTTCCAGTGGTTTAATAATGATCAGACTTCGACTCCTATTCAGCAGTGGTGAATTAGCACAACATTATGGTTAACGACTGAACAACAGATTACTTTAGCTGTTGTTCAGTAAAAAACACGTGTTTTTCATCATGTACTCTAAGTCGAAGTATGATGAAACGAAAGCGCTTATGTGAACACATTATACAGATACATGTCCTAATTTGTACATGAACTTAACAAGAAGCAGGAAAAAGTCTTGTTAAACTATGTTGTAAAGGAATTACTGCGAATCGAATAAAAATCTTATTAAACGCTTGAAAAGTGTTTTAAATAGGAAGCAATCAGTGAAGTACTAGATTGAAAGTAGTGAGCTGGATTTTTGTATGGTGAGATGATCGATGCTCCATTTCTGCAATGAAATGGTGCAAACAGCGTGGGTTATATGATTTCTTGTCTAATTTGATGCTGGTTGAGCAAAAGTTTGGGTAACTGTGTTGTTGTATTATTTATTTCTTGCAACTTCAACCACACAGTTACCCAAACTTTTGCTCAAACAGCATTAAATTAGGCACGAAATCATATAACCCACGCTGTTTGCACCATTTCATTGCAGAAATAGAGAATCGATCATCTCACCATACAAAAATTTAGCTCACTACTTTCAATCTAATACTTCACTGATTGCCTCCTATTATCATTGTGAATGTCAATACGAAAAGTTGAACATTGGCTACTTTTTCAATTGAAATATCATTTGTAAAGTAATGTGTACAGCATAATTTTAGTTCAACTATTATTACTATTATAAAGCAACAATTCAGCATGCATGCTTGTTTGCGGCTGGCGATTGTTAGTTGGGCTGGGACCTTCCTTCTTCAGTTGCTTGAAGTATCAATGATAACATGTTACCCAATGCATAAAGTTACCACCCAGCTTGAAAGTCCAAAGCTCCTCCTATGAATCACCCCGCATTGATCGGTGCGAACAGCTGGACAACAAACGAGTGTGTTATTTATTGTCCGCTTGCTAACAAGCGACCTTGCACTATATTGAATTTGTCTAGCTAACCACCCCCCCAATAGAGGACATATTCAATCAAACTCAATCGATGGCACAGGTTTCTGTGGTCTGCTGGTCATAATCACTATTGACCAGACCAGTCTGCTTTATTTATGTATAAGGCAAAACTTTGGTTCCATTGATTTACTTGGTCAATGCAAGGTCTTTTTATCCATTAAATTGATAATTCTCTTTGGTGTTCATTAGTACAGAAGAATACAAACACTATTGAAAACTAGCTTGGATTGTATGTTAAATGTTTCATCAATATATTCTGCGAATAAAAATACTGATTGGCGCTCAATAGCTCTGCACTTTACCGTCACCAATCAATCACGAAAATCCTAAACTTGTTTTTCCGGATCATTAAAATTGGTTCACATGAGACGTAGGTATCATCCACCGCCACGCCGGTTTGCTGAATCATCGTTAGTGATAGCATCCTTTCACACGTCGCCCGTTTCTCCGCTCTAACGAGGTGAAAAATTACACACAACAAATGAATGCGCGGGGCATCAAACCTTCAGCTCGACAAGTGTAGTAGATATACAATCCACAACATTGACGCCAAATGTGCGTAATTCAGAAAGTGAAACGTGTATTCGTCTATTTTCACTTTCGGCAAATAATGCCGGGCATGGGCGGGGTAAGTGAGTGAAATGTTCATCGATGTCGAAAGAAAGGCATTTGAACTATTTCTGTAATTAGCCGATCCTGTCGCGTGGTGATATGGGGAGACAACAATTTCCGTTCAGCTTTGTGTAATCCACCCGAAGGCGGCGATAGAGAAGATTAATGAAGCAAGCCATTATTAATCAGTCTCTTTGATCGGTTGATTTTATGAGCTATTTGATGGCGGGTCAAATGAGCTACGATTAAATCAATTGGTGTCTCACAATCAACGTGGCTGTATTTTTTTTATTGAAGGTGGGATTTGTACTTGATTTTTTCCAAGTATGAATATTGTTCAGATAAATTCTTTTCTCAATAAGACTAATAATATCCCATTAGTCATGAAATTTTCGTTTAATACACAGTGAGACACATGCACGTGAAACGTTCAATTTTTTTTCTATTTTTTTGCGCAGCTACCTTATTTCTATGAGCTATGTAAATCTATTTTAAATGACAGATCATGAAGCAGGAAATAGCTGATATTCCCTTAATAAAAAAAAATCGATTCTCGAGCTCCAGAAGTTCAGAATTTTTAGAGCCCCCTTGCGCCACCTAGCGGACAAACCAACAACCAACTAGTTCACTATCGGATAGCTGTTGATGTCCTGATCAATCTTGCCGAAGACGAAATTTTCCTATGTAGTCGGATTCTCGAGATACAGAGGTTTAAATATTTTACGACTCACTATCGCCACAACACATACTGAGTTTGCACCGATCATATGGTTGGTGACGAAGTATGTGTCAGTCGCGCTTCAATATCAACATTCTAAAAACAATACGCGCACACTTGTCGTTCATAGGCCGCGAGAGTGCGGGAGATTGGCATCTAAGAGCCGAAAGAGAGATAAAGTTGTGAAAGACGGACCCGGTTTAGGGTGGTGCTTCGAATCCAGTTTGACTTTCTATTCTGCAGAGTTGTAACTTGTTCTGTAGCTTAGTTGGTTAAAGCGCCGGACTAGTGATAACGGAGTCGTGGGTTCGAATCCCACCAAAACAAGTGGTATTTTTTTCACAAATTTATCTCTCAATTTGCCAATTAAACGTACTTTGCCTAAAAATACTTCAAGTTTTTACGTCCACTATCGCCACCTAGCGGATAAATCTAGAACCAACTTGTTCACTATCGGATAGCTCTTGATGTCCTGATCAACTTTGCCGAAGACGAAATTCTTCTATGAAGTCTGATTCTCGAGATACAGATGTTCATAATTTTTAGAGCCTACTTGCGCCACCTAGCGGACAAACCTACGCTCAACTAGTTAACTATCGGATAGCGTTGATGTCCCTGATTAACCTTGCCAATGTCAAAAATTTTCTATGTAGTCTGGCTGTTAAGAAACAGAAGTTAAGAATTTCTATGATTCGCTAGCGCCACCTAATGGATAAACCAAGGGATAAACCTAGAACCAACTAGTTCAGTATCGGTTAGCTCTTGATGTCTTGCATACCAGCAATGGCAAATCTGTGACGCCCGATGACCAGGACGATTCAGGGCACTTGCCGATTGGGCCGTCGAGATGGCTGGCTTGAAGAATCTCCCTGATGGTCCACTTACCCTCGCGATAGTGAACGGATCAAAATCTATCGACGACACAATCGTAGGACGACAGGCCAGTTACACTAGTTTACAGCATTTTTGAACTCGGTAAGCTGACGATCATTTTTGGCGTAGGATCATGCCCTGAGTTCGAAAACGCGAAAGAAAAAAATTACAGTAGAGTGGAAATTTTTTCGACTTTCCATACAAGGTTGACGATTTGAAATTGAATTTTGTTCTATTTTTAAGCAACGTCGCTCACTTCAAACATCTCATTCTCCGTAATCAATGCTTCGATTGAGCTAAAATTTTTACTGTAACTCGCATACATATGGTATGTCAACTAAACGTCGAGAAAGAATTTTTAAGTTGTTTTTTTCTTATTGAAAAAAATACATTTCTTCAAAACATTTTGGGAATTTGGCTAAAATTTAAGAAGATCGTCCCTAAAGCTCGCCAATATCTTGAATTTCATCAATCTGACGCAAAACCTGTATTCAGATGATCGAATGGTATTGTATTCAGCTTTCAATTGATGAAAAAAGATTTAAAATTGGTTGAACAAAACGCAATATATTTGAATTTTAGTTAATTACATATTTTGAAAAGTTGTAAAACTCGATATTGAGCTAAAACTCAAAAACTGTTCTACTTAAAATTTTTTGAAGGTCGGTTTCGAAATCAGCACTAAATTGTGCTTCAAAAATTTTGGTCGTTGACAGAAGTTCACGACTTTCGTTTTATTTTGTAAACTTGTGTTATCTTCGGTGCTTTGATCTTTCTTCCTTCGTACCTAGATCTCAACTAACTTCCATACTCAATAGGAGTTTAGTGGAGGTTGCCACCCACCATACTTTGGCACCCATTTTTGCCATTCATGCGCGAAGCGCTTCACGGTCAACCCAGGCGTATAGATCTGATTTGACCGTTAAACATTTACGCTAAATTCACAATGTTTAACCTACTTTCCCGCACTCAAATTTTGGATATTTACCCGCCGGTAACAGTAGTCTGATTCTCAAGATACAGAAATTCAGAATTCTTGGAGCCCACTTGCGCCACCTAGCGGATAAACCAACAACAAACTAGGGGCTGTCCATAAACCACGTGGTCATTTTTTGGGAAATTCCGAAACTTCCTTCCCCCCGCGTGGTCTTTCGTTCATACAAAAATTCATAAATTTGTATGAACCGTTATCTTTTCCACCCCATTTCAAACCAATTGATATGAAATTTTGTACATGGCTAGATACTGTGCGTATCTTATCGTATTCCAAAACTCAAATGAATTGGCTAAAAACTGACTGAGCTACAGCAGCAAGTGCCCAAAATAGGTGCTCCTGCCCAAATGATCCCAGATCCTAGTTGGATTCTCAAGGTACGAACGTCACGGTATTGGCAATGCCTGTTGGTGAAACACATATCAAAGCACAATGCTTCATGATCTCTAGCGCCACCTACTGAAGTGAATGCGTTCTAAATTACATACTATCGGTGAGTCCTTGATCTCCTCAACAAGTTTGCTGAAGGCACCAGTCTTCCAAAATGCTTCATTTTTCCGCAGTTATCGCAAAAGTTATTGATTTATAAATAGATCACTGGGCTTTCGCACTCCTCCATCGTCGGCCGCGTCCCACATTTGCCAGATCGCTCTGCACCTGATCTGCAAACCTTGCACGTTGCCCTCCAGGTCTTCTTGTACGATTTGGATCTCTTGCGAACACTACCCAAGTAACCAAAAGTTCAGATAAAAGGGTACTTTTTAAGCTAAGCAGCTTGTTCGAGCATTAGCCTTCTAAGCAGCTTCATTTTTAACTTTGACAAAATTCATGCAGAAACAAAAATGTGTGTTTCAGAATCACAACCCTATTTGGTGGGTTTGTGATTCATGTCTAGAAATTGCTACTGATTTGATTATATTTTCACACACGTCGCTGCTATGCAAATTTGAACTGGATCCTCCTGCGAGATAGCCTGCCGGCTTACCGCTGCGCTGCTTAAGATACTTGACAAAGTCAAGCTAACTTCACTACTGTACAAATGTGCAAATCTAGCTGCCGACAGAACATCGATTCAAGTCAGACTTTACCTGGTTCCGCCTACCAGCATGTACTTTGTTTTTGAGGCATTCACCACCAGTCCGACCGTTGCTGCTTCGCGTTTCAGGCGGGTGTACAGCTCTGCCACCGTCCCAAATGTTCTGGCAATAATGTCCATATCGTCCGCAAAGCACACAAATTGTCCGGATTTTGTGAAAATCGTTCCCCGGCTGTTGAGCTTGGCTCGTCGCATCACACCTTCCAGAGCGATATTGAAGAGTAGGCATGAGAGTCCATCACCTTGTCGCAGTCACCGGCAAGATTCGAATGAACTAGATAGTTCACCCGAAACCCTTACGCAGTTTTGCACACCGTCCATCGTTGCTTTAATCAGTCTAGTCAGCTTCCCAGGAAAGCCGTTCTCGTCCATGATTCTCCATAGCTCTGCGCGGTCGATACTGTCGTATGCCGCTTTGAAGTCGATGAACAGGTGATGCGTTGGGTATTCACGGCATTTCTGGAGGATTTGCCGTACGGTAAAGATCTGGTCCGTTGTCGACCGGCCGTCGATGAAGCCGGCTTGATAACTTCCCACGAACTCATTTGTTTTAGGTGACAGACGACGGAAGATGATCTGGGATAGCACTTTGTAGGCAGCATTCAAAATAGTGATCGCCCTGAAGTTCTCACATTCCAAATGGTCGCCTTTCTTGTGAATGGGGCTGATTACCCCTTCCTTCCACTCCTCCGGTAGCTGTTCGGTTTCGCAGATCCTGACTATCAGCCGATGCAAACAAGTGGCCAACTTTTCTGGGCCCATCTTGATGAGTTCAGCTGCGATACCATCCTTACCAGCTGCTTTGTTGGTTTTGAGCTGGTGAATGGCATCCTTAACTTCCCTCAGCGTGGGAGTTGGTTCATTTCCGTCCTCCGCTGCACTGGCGTCGTCGTTTCCTCCGTTGCCGTGGGCTCCCGTGCCTACGTTCTCCACGCCGTTCAGGTGCTGATCGAAGTGCTGCTTCCACCTTTCGATCACCTCATGTCCGTCCGTCAAGAGGCCTCCGTCTTTATCCCTGCATATTTCGGCTCGCGGCACGAAGCCGTTGCGGGATGCGTTGAGCTTCTGATAGAACTTCCGTGTTTCTTGGGAACGGCACAGCAGTTCCATTTCTTCACACTCCGCTTCTTCCAGGCGGCGCTTTTTCTCCCGAAAGAGGCGCAGACCCGCCTTCTGTTTGTAACGTTCCACGTTCTGTCGAGTCCCTTGATGCAGCATTACCGCCCGCGCTGCGTTCTTCTTTTCCAAAACCGTTCTGCACTCTTCGTCGATCCATTCGTTCCGTCGATTCCGTTCCACGTACCCGATGGCGCTCTCGGCTGCGTCGTTGATGGCTGCTTTCACTGTACTCCAGCAGTCCTCTAGAGGGGCCTCATCGAGCTCGCTCTCGTCTGGCAACGCGGCCTCGAGATTCTGCGCGTATGCTGAGGCGACATCCGGTTGCTTCAGTCGCTCTAGGTTGTACCGTGGCGGTCGCCGGTATCGTACATTGTTGATGACGGAGAGTTTTGGGCGCAGTTTGACTATCACCAGATAGTGGTCGGAGTCGATGTTGGCGCCACGATGGGTCCTGACGTCGATAATGTCGGAGAAGTGCCGTCCGTCAATCAGAACGTGATCGATTTGAGATTCCGTCAGCTGTGGTGATCTCCAGGTGTAACGATAAGGGAGGCTGTGTTGGAAGAAGGTGCTACGTATGGCCATTTTTTTTGGAGGCGGTGAAATCAATGAGTCGTAGGCCGTTTTCGTTCGTCTGCTGGTGGGCGCTGAACTTACCAATCGTCGGTCTGAATTCCACCTCCTGGCCTACCTGAGCGTTCAAATCACCTATGATGGTCTTGACGTCGTGGCTTGGGCAGCGATCGTACTCGCGTTCGAGCTGCGCATAAAATGCGTCCTTGTCGTCCAGTACTTCCGGAGTGTAGGCTGTGCACGTTTATTATGCTGAAGTTGAAGAATCGGCCTTTGATCCTCAACCTGCACATTCTTCCGACGATCGGCCACCAATCGATCACGATGAAAGCTGTTCCCAGCTCGCGTGTGTTGCCGCAGCTCTGGTAGATGGTATGATTACCTCTAAACGTTCGCTATATGGATCCTGTCCAACACACCTCCTGCAGCGCTACGATGCCGAACCCGCGGTCCTTCAGTAGATCGGCGAGTATGCGGGTGCTCCCAGTGAAGTTGAGAGATCAGCAGTTTCACGTACCGAGTTTCCAATCGCAAGTCCTTTTCGTTCGCTGGGGTCGTTGCCGTTAGTCTCGGTTCGTATTATTCTGTTGCTGATTTTCCGTTACAATGGTTTTTTACGGCTGGCTCGTAGGGCCTGACACCAACCCCCTACTTTCCGGAGGACCATAGTGCACAGTTGAGCTTAGAGTCCTTCCCTGGCACTTGGACGTAGATCAGTCGCCCCTAACACGGGGATCAGACGCTGTTGTGAGCCGCTCCTCCTGGAGAACAGACGTTCAGGTTTACCGAAGCAAACCCCCCTTCCCTGTCAGCCTACGACCATCTCTACTGCTTGCATGTCCTCCCCGAGCATAGTCCAGATCTCGTGCCACCGTTTTTCCACCGTTCTCAATGTTTTTTTCTATCTTATTTATTTGGCAGGCTCGGTCGTAAATAACACATTGCCAAATTCAACATTAATACAATATAAGAAGATTTACATTATTACACAAAAATAAGTATTAGGTACAAAAGGTGAAATATAATCAATCGTGGTAATAAATAAATTGACCCATCGGAGTGTTGGTGACAAGGTGCAAAAATGTTCAAGGTCATTGTCTGAAAACAGCACGTATTTGATTATGTCTGCACTCAATATTCAAAACAAACATTTTCATTTTCGCTCTTCCTCTTCATACAGTCAGTCATTACGTGGTCATTGAATATGAAGTCGATCGAGAAACATCTTCAAAATTATCTACGTTTATGGCTATTCCCACCAATAACACTCCACGACAATCAAATGGGACAAGATCTGTATAAAGCACCATCAAATGTATACGAAACGTTATTATTTTATCAGCAATTTAACACTATTTTTTATCTTCCTTTTTGGCACAGACCTACTGGTCCATATTGCTATTTAACACTTTGTAACGTGTTTACAAATACTCATTGACTTTCATTCAGTTGATAAACGAGTATCGAGCAGCTGACTATGAATATGCAGGCAAGTGAATGAAAATTGCCGTCCGGTGAACTTTAGCGCGTCTGCTCGAAAATTTTGCGCACTGGTTGGCGGCCTCGCCAATTCTCTGCTTGTTTTCCTTAATAAGCTGTGGAATTTTTCAGGGAGATGCATCACAAAAGAAACTACTGAAACAAACAAACAAAGGAGCGACTGAACAAAACATCTATTCGCATCAGGAGCTGATCGTCCACTGTTCTCAATGTTCTAGCAATTACAGAAATGTCATCCGCAATCTTCCAGGGTGATATAGAACAGCATGCATGAGAGTCCTTCATCTTGCCGTAATCATTGGTGTAGCTAAAAGGTAGGGGGGGGGGAAACAGAATCCACACAGACTGTTTTCATGACTTTATACAGGGTTTTAGGTTGGTGAGTGCAAATTTTTTAAGGGGTGATAGAGGCCCAAAAATGATGAAAAAAATTGTTCTGCGCATATCGTTAAATCTCAACCGTTACGTAGTTATTAGACTTTCCATGTTTTTGGCTATGCTTGCCTGAAACTGACTATTACTTGAAAACGATCAAACTTATCGCAGTTTTCAACCCTCATTCGAAAAACTAAGTTTTCTAGAGCAAACTAGCCCAAAAGTAGTGTCTTTTAGATGGTATTTGACAATTATCTTTGAAAAATGCGTGATAAACTTTCATTCCTTGGCTTAAGGGTAAAGTCTTCGGTATACCAATCCGTGTGGTCAAATAATGATATATAATGAAACTCAACATATATATGTGAAAAAGATGGATAAATTATTAGTGAAATTCCGAAAAAATCCACAGCTCAGGTGAGATCTCACCTGAATCCCTGAAAGAGTTCCTGGAGTAATTTCTGGAGGAATCCTTGAAAAATGACTAGGGGTAATTCTCGCTGAGACCGGCCCACTATTTACACCTTGACAACCTTCAAAAATGTTTAAAGTGCCGATTTTCTGAAAGCCCTCGCCTAAAAAGTAAGAAAAATGCATTTGGTTACTCAAATTGATGGACCCGCCGTTAGTTAGAGCCACAACAATTCTTGCAGACCCCTCGATTTTGGTCAAATGGTGGCTCACTTAAACCGTTATAACTCGAAAGTTTCTCCTACAACCACCTCAAAACGAATTGTTGTTGAAAAGAGGAAAGATAGAGCTACTATTTACAATAATAAAAAGTTGGGTCGGCCATATTGATTTTGGCCGCCATCTTGGATTTTTATACCAAAACATTTTTTTCACCATGAGGGCAACCACCGATTTTCAAAATTTTTGCATCAATTAAAAGCTGGGACATTTCTACATAACATATCAAAAAATTAGAGATGTCTTTTTCTTCTTTCAAAAGTTATCCGCTGTTTTGTAAATCATGCCACTTTTGCGCACCGGGCCCGGTACCGACCGTTTACATAAATGCAGCGATATTTCGCAGTGTTTACGAACACGAATCTAAATTTTAAACCCACTAATGGAAAGCTGATGGTTTAAGCGTTTCAAAACACTAAAAAAGTTATAAAAACAATGCCCGCATCATTGAGAAACAGTCAAAAACGGAAACGAACACCCGATTTCGCCAAATTTTACGGCTCGCGCCTTTGTGTATACATGCAGGCGTAAACTCGGATGCTGTTGCATGTCGATGCCGGTGCGCATGGAAATGTATGGAGAAAACGTGGCATGATTTGCAAAACGGCAGATAACTTTTGAAAGAAGAAAAAGACATCTCTAATTTTTTGATATGTTCTGTAGAAATGTCCCAGCTTTTAATTGATGCAACAATTTTGAAAATCGGTGGTTGCCCTCATGGTGAAAAAAATGTTTTGGTAGGTCCCTGGAGGGTTTTCTGGTGGATTTTTTTTTTTTTTGAAGAATCACTGGATAACTTTCGGGAAGAATTCCTGGAGGAATTCCTGGAGGAATCCCTGAAAGAAATTCTAGAGAAATTCCTTAAGGTATCTCTATAGTACCTGAAGGAATCTCTGGAAAAAAAATCTAGAGGAATCTCTAGCGGAGTTTTTAGAGGAATTCCGAACATGTTGATGACCAAATGGTCTTGTAGAAGTTTTTAGAACCATAATAAAATCATATTTTGGTTAAATGATGGTTCTTAAAACCTCTTCTAGTCTATTTGACTAAAAAATGTAACTTGGGTGGGGTCATCACCAATAGAATTGGTTCGTATAATCTTGTTGATTATCCATTGCTAGTTTTTTTTCCGCTGGCTCGCAGGGCCTACCACTAATTCCTTGATTTACAGTCCGGAGGGCCCCAATAAGTTTACCGAAGCAAACCCCCCTTACTGTCAGCAACAACCATAGTTCCCACTGGAATCGGTTTAACAGGTACCGTAATCCGGGGTCAAATTGATCACTTTAAAACAACTTTTGCGGATAACATCAGTGTCAATTCAAATATTGCCAAAAGAATTTCTGTAAAACCAGTACCCAGTGGATCTCCATGGAACCATGTAACAGAATTTTGTTCAACAAATTTAAACTTTAAGTTAAATAACTCCAAATATCGAAAAACTGGAAATGCCCTTTTGGGGCGAAATTGATCAGTATACTATTAAGCATCGATTGGAAAGGAAAATATCCTTCTCCGCTTAATTTTGCTCTTCTAAAACCGAATAACGCGTTTAAAATCTTACAACTAGTGAACTTAATGCTTTAAATGCAAAATTAGATGTTGAAATTTCCCCTTAAACGCCTAAAGGTAGGCAATTTGATTTGAAATAAGTGATTTCTATCACAATAATTGACTATTTCATCATGAAAAAAACTTATTTTTAACTATTTCATGTTCTCATTAGCTACAAAACTTCCCAACCAAGGCTCCACAAAAATGTTAAAACATAGAATTTACGGGAAGTCCTATTAGCAACCGATTGTTTAGTAGCAAGGATTTTAGCTAAATGAGAAATACATTGCAAATTCATAAAAAAATAAGGTAAAACTAACTTTTTTTTCTAAAAAATAAAAGTCTACACTCATCTTTAGACATCTACGAACCAGATGACGTAAAAAAATTAAGATTATTACGACGCTTAAGAGTTCCTTATATGGAATTACAGTGTAGTACCCGAATGATCAATTTCACCCCGCTGATCAATTACACCCCGGTTTACGGTAATACCCGATCTTTCATAAGGTTATTAGTACTCCGGCTACTAAGAAGTAGGGATCATAATTGCAAGGCAAGAGGCGGAAGAACCTTACAAGAGGTCTGAATCGCGTTTCCAGCTTTTACCGTCTCAAATTTTAATGCAGCCATTGTTCGTTAATAATTGCTTATTATAAACGAACAATAATGGTTGCATCCAACATATGAAAATGCCATCACCTGTATACTCGTTAAACTAGGGTATTTGTGCCTATCTTAGTCTCATTAAGGATGTGCAACATGAAAAATCACTCACAGCGCAATCTATACGCTTCAAACTTAATGATACAAACCTTTAACACACGTGCTCACTTCCACTGTTGATCTTACGATGCACTAGAGTGGGATTTACCTTCAATATTTGATTTAATTGCGATCACAAATCGCGAGCCACTCGCACCTATCTTCAGCACACCGTAAAATTTTCATCTCATCGCGGTCCACCGGGTGGCCCCTTATTCATCTCAACAGTATTTACAGCAAATCCACAACCACTCTCACATTTTCTCATCGTAGAGCATTCTGCACTCACCCACTAACGCACTCCCTTTCCCTAGCAGGTGACAGTTTCATTGTGATTGTTTTCCTCTCTCGCAAAGGAGAAGTCACAACAATGTGCGGCGCGACGAATCGTCTATGCTCGCTCCCCACGTTTTGCACTCGCATACATTCACAGCTGATTGGCAAATCAGTGCTGCCGAACTGGATGATAGTTCGTAAAGCTTTAGCGGTAGCAGCATATTTAGATGAAAACCAAACCAAATATTTTGAAAGAAATGGCGTTGGAAAATGAAATTATTGATCGATTTGCGTAGAAGTTCGATTACCAAGATGTTAAACCAAGAAACGACCATATTCTGATTGAAAAAACATCGTATTTGTAGTGACCAAATCTCATTCAATTAACTACTTGTTTCTTGATGTCTGGCACCGCTGTGATGCTTGCTTTGGTGCTTCGGCAGAGATGTGCGCCGCGGTTAAAACATCATTTTTGGTCGTCGGCGGCGGCGGCGTTAAAAATGAGAATTCAATATTTCGCACTTTTACATCTCATATAGCGAAACATTTTAACAAACTATACTTTGCATATGAGAATGTAAATACACTAAAACCTCAATTTATGCATGTTATTTTAATGCACTTTTTAATTTATGCACCTTTTTTATGACCTGCATAAATTAAGGGAAAGCTACTCAGAACCAATATTGTGCATAAGAATATTTAATAATGACGGTAACTATTGCAACGGCGGCTAAAGGGTGTTTATAAGGGTGAGCAAATGGAAGTCACAGGGGAGTTTCAGGGGGTTCCCAGGGGTTTCCGCGAGGTACCAGGAGATCTCCGGGGGGTTTTCGGGGGTCTGAGGGGGTTTTCGAAAGCATTGCAGAGAGTTTCAGAGGATTTTCGACGGGGTTTGGAGGCGTTACTGGTACGTTTTCGGGGGTTTCCGAGGATCTCACGTGCGTTAAACGGGTGCAAGTGGGGGTTCAGATGCGTTACATTGGGTCCGAGGGGATTTTAGAGGGATTTTGGAGGCATTTCAGGAAGTTTCAGAG